>NW_022446817.1:0-2296 GCF_009761245.1 Sapajus apella | reverse complement strand
TGGTTTTTGTTGTCAATGATTTTGGTGTTTTAGTCATGAAGTCCTTGTCTACACCTACGTCCTGAATGGTTTTGCCTAGAATTTCTTCTAGGGTTTTTATGGTGTTAGGTCTTATGTTTAAGTCTTTAATCCATCTGGAGTTAATTTTAGTGTAAGGTGTCAGGAAGGGGTCCAGTTTCTGCTTTCTGCACATGGCTAGCCAGCTTTCCCAACACCATTTATTGAGCAGGAAATCCTTTCCCCATTACTTGTTTTTGTCTGGCTTGTCAAAGATCAGATGGTTGTAGATATGTTGTGTTGCCTCGGAGACCTCTGTTCTGTTCCATTGGTCTATAACTCTGTTTTGGTACCAGTACCATGTTGTTTTGATTACCGTAGGCTTGTAGTATAGTTTGAATTCTGTTAGTGTGATGCCCCCAGCTTTGTTCTTTTTGCTTAGAATTGACTTGGCTATGCGGGCTCTCTTTTGGTTCCATATGAAGTTTAAGGTGGTTTTTTCCAGTTCTGCGAAGAAGGTCATTGGTAGCTTGATGGGGATAGTATTGAATCTGTAAATTACTTTGGGCAGTATGACCATTTTCCCGATATTGATTCTTCCTAAACATGAACATGGAATGTTTCTCCATCTGTTTGTGTCCTCTCTTATTTCATTGAGCAGTGGCTTGTAGTTCTCCTTGAAAAGGTCCTTTACATTCATTGTTGTATTCCTAGGTATTTTATTCTCTTTGTGGCAATTGTGAATGGAAGTTTGTTCTTGATTTGGCTCTCTTTAAGTCTGTTATTGGTGTATAGGAATGCATATGAGATTTGCACATTGATTTTGTATCCTGAGACTTTGCTGAACTTGCTTATCAGTTCCAGGAGGTTTGGGGCTGAGACGATGGGGTCTTCTATATATACAATCCTGTCGTCTGCAAATAGAGACAGTTTGAATTCCTCCTTTCCTATTTGAATGCCCTTTATTTCTTTTTCATGCCTGATTTCTCTGGCTAGAACTTCTAATACTATATTAAACAGCAGTGGTGACAGCGGGCATCCTTGGCTGGTGCCTCATTTCAAGGGGAATGCTTCCAGTTTTTGCCCATTCAGTATGATATTGGCTGTTGGATTGTCATAAATAGCTTTTATTATTTAGAGATACGTTCCATCGATACCTAGCTTATTGAGTGTTTTTAGCATAAACGGCTGTTGAATTTTGTCAAAGGCCTTCTCTGCGTCAATTGAGATAATCGTGTGGTTTTCTCTTTGGTTCTGTTTATGTGGTGAATTACGTTTATAGACTTGCGTATGTTGAACCAGCCTTGCATCCCCGGGATGAAGCCTACTTGATCATGGTGGATAAGCTTTTTGATGTACTGTTGCAATCGGCTAGTCAGTATTTTATTGAAGATGTTTGCATCTATGTTCATCATGGATATTGGCCTGAAGTTTTCTTTTCTTGTTGAGTCTCTGCCGGGTTTTGGAATCAGGATGATGTTGGTCTCATAAAATGATTTGGGAAGAATTCCCTCTTTTTGTATTGTTTGGATTAGTTTCAGAAGAAATGGTACCAGCTCCTCTTTGTATGTCTGGTAGAATTCAGCTGTGAACCCATCTGGACCTGGGCTTTTTTTGGGTGGTAAGCTCTTAATTGCTGCCTCAACTTCAGACCTTGTTATGGGTCTGTTCAGGGTTTCGGCTTCTTCCTGGTTTAGG
The DNA here is from genome assembly GCF_009761245.1 of Sapajus apella. NCBI lineage: Eukaryota > Metazoa > Chordata > Mammalia > Primates > Cebidae > Sapajus > Sapajus apella. Next base: position 601 of record NW_022446817.1, on the reverse strand, counting down.
CTTGGCAGGAGGCAAGTGTCCAGGAATTTATCCATTTCTTCCAGGTTTATTAGTTTGTGTGCATAGAGTTGTTTGTAATAATCTCTGATGATGGTTTGAATTTCTGTGGAATCTGTGGTGATATCCCCTTTATCGTTTTTTATTGCATCAATTTGGTTATTCTCTCTTTTCTTTTTTATTAATCTGGCTAGTGGTCTGTCTATTTTGTTGATCTTTTCAAAAAACCAGCTCCTGGATTTATTGATTTTTTGAAGGGTTTTTTGTGTCTCTATCTCCTTCAGTTCTGCTCTGATCTTAGCTATTTCTTGTCTTCTGCCAGACTTTGAGTTTTTTTGATCTTGCTCCTCTAGCTCTTAAAGTTTTGACGATAGGGCGTCAATTTTTGATCTCTCCTTGCTTCTCATGTGGGCACTTATTGCTATATATTTTCCTCTAGATACTGCTTTAAATGTGTCCCAGAGATTCTGGTATGTTGTGTCTTCATTCTCGTTGGTTTTGAAGAACATCTTTATTTCTGCCTTCATTTCATTGTTTATCCAGTCAACATTCAAGATCAAGTTGTTCAGTTTCCATGAAGCTGTGCGGTCCTGAGTTAGTTTTT
>NW_022446816.1:0-2296 GCF_009761245.1 Sapajus apella | reverse complement strand
ACCACCTTATTTTAGAGATGAAAAAGAGGGCTAGTGTGTGAGAAAGGGATCTGCCCAAGGTAACCAGACTGTGATTTGGGGCCAAGTCCAGGGCAGAGGAAGAAGAGTTGGGTAGAGCAGTCTAGGAGTGGCTTCTCCCTCAAGCCTTTCTCATGTGCCCATGCTGTCTCCCAGGAAACAAACACAAGTGGCTTCCATTACAAATAGACATGAAGCCGGAAGTGCCCAGAGAGAAACGCTTCATGCCCCACTTGCTCACTGGAGCCGAGACACATACCTGCCAACCGAGGAGAGATCAAAGGTATGCACTACCCACTATGGAGGGCCTGGACTTGGGAGACACCCTCAGGCCCGACCTGGTACCTCTCTCCCCATAGGGCCTGCAACCTATGTGCCTGTGGCCCCCCCCAACCCCAGCCTGGCAACTAGAGATCAAACCGGAGCCTGCCTGGCATGACCAGGATGAGACATCGAGTGTGAAGAGTGATGGGCTGGTGGGGTGCGGGCTTCCTTCCGTGGCCATGGACGGGGGCATGGGCATGGCTGGGACTTGGCCAGGGTGGCACTCAAAGTACGTGGGCCCCTTTGGGCTCTGGGATGTCCGAGGGAGTGCAGCGGGAGTGGTGGACAGGAGCCTCCCTTCCTCATGGCGCCCATTTTCCCCATAGCCCATTTTGACTACCAGTTTGGCTACTGAAAGTTTGATGGTGTGGAGGGGCCTCATAACCCCAAGTACATAAACAACATCACCTACTACTTTGACAATGTCAGCAGCACCGAGCTTTATAGCGTGGATGAGGAACTGCTCAAAGACTACATCAAGTGCCAGATGCGAGTGCGCAGAAGTTGCGCACTCGGAGGAATGAATGAGAGGTCAGGGGTTGCTAGAGTGTCATAGCTTGGCAGAGCAGGGCTGGACAGGCCCTCCTGGTGCTTAGCAGCAATTTCAGCCTCAGTTTGAAAAGATAGCTTTTCTCATTTTTTATTACAGAAGTGGTTCCACATTTATCTTAAGAAAATTGGAAACTATACCACTACAATAGGAGGGAAAATGTTGAGAATCTACCCCCATCTGTGCTTCTATTTGTAATGACAACATTGACAGAATACTAACATGTATTAAAGTGTCACTGTTGACCAGGCTCAGTAAGTGTTTTAGAAGCATTGTCTTAGTCCTCAATTCTTATCTGTTGAATTCCTGTGAGCTGAGTCTTTTAGCCCCAATTTGTAGGCAAGAAAACAGGCCCAGTAATTTGTACAGAATCTCACAGCTAGTAACAAAGCACAGATTTAAATCCTTTTCTGTCATATTATAAAAACTTTGCTCTTAACCACTCTGATATATTGTCTCTCAGTCTAGAAAGGAAGTCATACAAGAAAATAAATGGTTGCAACAAAGTCTTTATAAGTGTTTTAGGAGCAGAAGAGAAAGTGACCAACAGTATTTGGACTGGAATTTAAAGGAGGATGAGCAGTTTGCCAGGCATGCTAGGGGGCTTAGAGCACAGGGAGTGATTTGACCCAAGCAAGGTAGGGTGCCATGAAGGGATCACATCAATTCTTTTCAGCACTCAACACTGTTGGTATGTAGAATAGGGATGGGCTAGGTCAGAGGCTGTGTAAGATTGCTGGGATGTGTAACAAGGAAGACATACTCATAAAACTGATGCAGCAATCCTCGGTGATAACTACTTCTTCCCTCCACTTAGTGAACACTACTTCAGTGTGGTATGTCTTCCTCCCTGGAGCTGGGATGCAGGGGAAAGAAAGGCCCTTAGGGAGCTGGAGTTTGGGCCAAGGCAGAGAGCCCTGGAAGAATCATCATCTGATGACTTCTGCTGAAGTCTCAAGACCTGACTAGTCTCTTCCTCTCCTCTCCCCTTTTTTCTCTCCTTTCTTCTCCTTCCCCTCCCCCTCCCCCTCCCCTTCCCCTCCCCTCCCCTCTCCTTCCCCTCCCCTCTCCTTCCTCTCTCTCTGTCATTATAGAAAACGTCAGACACTGACAAAAGTAGAGCGGTATAATGAGCCCATCACCAGCTTCAGCAAGTATCAGTTTATGGCTCATCTTATTCCATCTGTACCATCATCTATTTATTCTCACATACTACTTTGAAGAAAATTCTAGAAAGCCTGGCATTTTGTTCACAAATATTTCACTGTTGATTTCTAAAGATAGACTTGTTAAAAGAAAATAGCCACAGTATCATTATTATACTTAAAAATATTAACAGTTCCTTAATATCAAATATTCAGTCAGTTCAAATTAATCCCAATTTGTCTCTCATATATATATATA
>NW_022446815.1:0-2297 GCF_009761245.1 Sapajus apella | reverse complement strand
GCAGTTTGAACTAGACGTTTCTCCTGTCTTTTAAACGCAGTCTTACTACTATTTCTTATACGCCTGCATATGGCTGTAAATATCTGTTTCCAGATTCTACAAAGAAAGCATTTCCGAACTGCTGCACACACACATCATTTTACCTCTGTAAGTTGATTGTACAGCTTGTCAACCATTTTGCTAGATAGCAGCGTTTTTGTTTTAGGGCAAGATATTCCTCATTACAACCTTTAATCTCAGTCACCCTGGAATATCCAAACGCAGCTTTTTGAAGAAACGTGTTTCTAACTCGCTGAATCTAAACATAGATGCAACTTCCTAAGGTGAAAAAACACAAAGGAGAGCTGTTTGAAATACACGTTTTTCCTGTGTTTTAAACGCAGTCTGACTGCTACGTCTTATATGCCCGTATATCTGGAAATATCTGTTTCCGGATTCTACAAAGAAAGGATTTCTGAACTGCTGCCCACACATATCCATTTACCTCTGTAAGTTGATTCTACTGCTTAACAATCATTCTGCTAGATAGCTGCGTTTTTGTTTTAGAGGAAGATATTTCTCATTGCAGCCTATAGTCTCATTCACTCTGGAATATCCAAACGCAGCTTTTAGAAGAAACGTGTTTCTAACTCGCTGAATCTAAACATAGATGCAACTTCCTAAGGTGAAAGAACACAAAATAGAGCAGTTTGAACTAGACGTTTCTCCTGTATTTTAAACGGTGTCTTACTGCTAGTTCTTACATGCCTGTATAAGGCTGGAAACATGTGTTTGCAGATTCCTCAAAGAAAAGATTTCAGAACCTCTGCACACACACATCAGTTTAACTCTGTAAGTTGATTGTACAGCTAGACAACCATTCTGCTAGATAGCTGCGTTTTTGTTTTAGAGCAAGTTATATCTCATTACACAATACAGTCTCATTCACTCTGGAATCCAAACGCAGCTTTTAGAAACACACTGGGGTCAAATGGGGGGAAATAGGGGAGGGAAGGTGGGGGGTGGGAAGCTGGGGAGAGATAGCAAGGGGAGAAATTCCAGATGTAGGTAATGGGGAGGAAGGCAGCAAATCACACTGCCACGTGTGTTCCTATGCAACAATTTTGCATGTTCTTCACATGTACCCCAAAACCTAAAATGCAATAAAATAAATAAATGGGGAAAAAAAAAAACCACACAACTACATGGAAACTGAAAAAAAAAAAAAAGAAGAAACGTGTTTGTAACTCGCTGAATCTAAACATAGATGCAACTTCCTAAGGTGAACGAAGACAAAATGAGCAGGTTGCAATAGACGTTTCTCCTGTGTTTTAAACGCAGTTTTACCTCTAGTTCTTATATGCCTGTATATGGCTGTAAATATCTGTTTCCAGATTCTCCAAAGAAAGGGTTTCTGACCTGCTGCACACACACATCAGTTTAACTCTGTAAGTTGATTGTACAGCTTGACAACAATTCTGCCAAATAGCTGCGTTTTTGTTTTAGAGCAAGATATTTCTCATTACAGCCTATAGTCTCATTCACTCTAGAATATCCAAACGCAGCTTTTAGAAGAAACGTGTTTCTAACTCGCTGAATCTAAAGATAGATGGAACTTCCTAAGGTGAACGAATTCAAAGCAGAGCAGTTTGAAATAGAAGATTCTCTTGTGTTTTAAATTCAGTCTTACTGCTAGTTCTCATATTCCTGTATATGGCTGGAAATATCTCTTTCCAGATTCTCCTAAGAAAGGATTTCTGAACTGCTGCAGAAACACATCAGTTTATCTCAGTAAGTTGATTCTACAGCTTATCAACAATTCTGCCAGATTCCTGTGTTTGTTTGTTTTTTTACAACAAGATATTTCTCATTACAACCTATAGTCTCAGTCACTCTGGAACATCCAAACGCAGCTTTTACAAGAAACGTGTTTCTAACTCGCTGAATCTGAACATAGATGCAACTTCCTAAGGTGAGTGCACACAAAGCAGAGCAGTTTGAAATAGACGATTCTCTTGTGTTTTAAAGGCTGTGTTACCGCTACATCTTATATGCCTGCATATCTGGGAATATCTGTTTCCAGATTCTACAAAGAATGGATTTCTCAACTGCTGCACACACTCATCAGTTTAACTCTGTTAGTAGATTGTACAGCTTGACAACCATTCTGCTAGATAGCTGCGTTTTTGTTTTAGAGAAAGATATTTCTCATTACAGCCTTTAGTCTATGTCACTATGTAATATCCAATCGCAGATTTTAGAAGAAACGTTTTTCTAACTCGCTGAATCTAAACATAGATGGAGCTACCTAAGGTGAA
>NW_022446814.1:0-2298 GCF_009761245.1 Sapajus apella | reverse complement strand
TGTTTCCAGATTATCCGAAGAAAAGATTTCAGAACCTCTGCACACACACATCAATTTATCTCCATAAGATGATTTTACAACTTGACAACCATTCTCCTAGATAGCTGCGTTTTTGTTTTAGAGCAAGATGTTTCTGATTACGGCCTGCAGGCTCTTTCACACTGGAATATCCAAATGCTGCTTTTAGAAGAAAAATATTTCTAACTCGCTGAATCTAAACATAGATGCAACTTCCTAAGGTGAACGAATAGAAAGCAGTGCAGTTAGGACTAGACGTTTCTCCTTTGTTTTAAAAGCAGTCTTACTTCTAGGTCTTAAATGCTGGTTTAAGGCTGGAAATATCTGTTTCCAGATTCTCCAACGAAAGGATTTCTGAACTACTGCACACACACGTCAGTTTAACTCTGTAAGAAAGATTGTGCAGATTGACAACCATTCTGCTAGATAGCTGCGTTTTTGTTTTAGAGCAAGATATTTCTCATTACGGCCTTTAGTCTCAGTCATTCTTGAATATCCAAACGCAGCTTTTAGAAGAAACGTGTTTCTAACTCGCTGAAGCTAAACATAGATGCAACTTCCTAAGGTGAATGAACACAAAGCAGAGCAGTTTGAACAAGACCTTTCACCAGTGTCTTAAACGCAGTCTTACTGTTAGTTCTCATAAGCCTGTATATGGCTGGAAATATCTGTCTTCAGATTCTGGAAGCAAAGGATTTCTGAACTGCTGCAAACACACGGCAGTTTAACTCTGTATGTTGATTGCACAGCTTGACAACCATTCTGCTAGATTGCTGCGTTTTTGTTTTAGAGCAAGATATTTCTCATTACCGCCTTTAGTCTCAGTCATTCTGGAGTATGCAAACGCAGCTTTTAGAAGAAACGTGTTTCTAACTCCCTGAATCTAAACATAGATGCAACTTACTAAGGTGAACGAAGAGAAAGCAGTGCAGTTTGAACTAGAGGTTTCTCCTGTGTTTTAATCGGAGTCTTACCACTAAGTCTTAAATGCCTGTATAAGGCTGGAATTATCTGTTTCCAGATTCTCCAATGAAAGGATTTCTGAACTACTGCACACACACGTCAGTTTAACTCTGTAAGAAGATTGTACAGATTGACAACCATTCTACAAGATAGCTGCGTTTTTGTTTTAGAGCAATATATTTCTCTTTACGGCCATTAGTCTCAGTCATTCTGGAATATCCAAACGCAAATTTTAGAAGAAACGTGATTCTAATTCGCTGAATCTAAACATAGATGCAACTTTCTAAGGTCAACAAACACAAAGCAGAGCTGTTTGAACTAGACGTTTCTCCAGTGTTTTAAACGCAGTCTTACTGTTAGTTCTCATATGCCTGTAAATGGCAGGAAATATCTGTCTCCAGATTCTCGAAGCAAAGGCTTTCTGAACTGCTGCAAACAAATATCAGCTTAATTTTGTAAGAAGATTGTACAGCTTGAAAACCATTCTGCTAGATAGCTGCGTTTTTGTTTTAGAGCTAGTTATTTCTCATTACCGCCTTTAGACTCAGTCATTCTGAAATATCCAAACGCAGCTTTTAGAAGAGAAGTGTTTCTAACTCGCTGAATGTAAACATAGATGCAACTTCCTAAGGTGAACGAACACAAAGCAGAGCAGTTTGAACTTGATGTTTATCCTGTGTTTTAAACGCAGTCTTACCGCTAGGTCTTAAGTGCCTGTGTAAGGCTGGAAATATCTGTTTCAAGATTACCCGAAGAAAAGTTTTCAGAACCTCTGCACACACACATCAATTTAACACCATAAGATGATTTTACAAATTGACAACCATTCTGCAAGTTAGCGGCGTTTTTGTTTTAGAGCAAGATGTTTCTGATTACGGTCTGCAGGCTATTTCACACTGGAATATCCAAATGCTGCTTTTAGAAGAAACGTGTTTATAATTCGCTGAATCTAAATATAGATGCAACTTCCTAATGTGAACAAATAAAAAGCAGTGCAGTTTGAACTAGACGTTTCTCCAGTGTTTTAAACGAAGTCTTACTGTTAGTTCTCATATGCCTGTATATGGCTGGAAATATCTGTTTTCAGATTCTCGAAGCAAAGGATTTCTGAACTGCAGCAAAAACACATCAGTTTAACCCTGTATGTTGATTGTACAGCTTGACAACCATTCTGCTAGATAGCTGCATTTTTGTTTTAGAGCAAGATATTCCTAATTACGGCCTTTAGTCTCAGTCATTCTGGAATATCAAAACGCAGCTTTCAGAAGAAACGTGTTTCTAACTCGCTGAATCTAAACATAGATGCAACTTCCTATG
>NW_022446813.1:647-2298 GCF_009761245.1 Sapajus apella | reverse complement strand
TTTAGATTCAGCGAGTTAGAGACACGTTTCTTCTAAAAGCTGCGTTTGGATATTCCTGAGTGAATGGGAGTATAGGGTGTAATGAGAAATATCTGGCTCTAAAACAATAACGGAGCTATCTAGCAGGATGATTGTAAAGGTGTATATTCAAATTACAGGGATAAACAGATGTGTGAATGTGGCAGTTCAGAAACCCTTTCTTTAGAGAATCTAGAAAGAAATATTTCCAGCCATATACAGGCACATAAAAATTAGCGGTAATGTTGTGTCTAAACCACAGGAGAAAAGTCTCTTTCAAACTGCTCTGCTGTGGTCGTTCACCATAGGAAATTGAATCCATGTTTAGATTCAGCGAGTTGGAAACACGGTTCTTCTGAAAGCTGTGTTTGGACATTCCTGAGTGAATGGGATTATAGGTTGTAAAGAGAAATATCTGGCTCTAAAACAAAAACGGAGCTATCTAGCAGAATGATTCTCAAGGCTTATATTCAATGTACAGAGTTAAATAGAAAGTGAATGTAGCAGTTCAGAAACCCTTTCTTTGAAGAATCTAGATAGAGATATTTCCAGCCATATACAGGCATATAAGAACTAGCAGTAATACTGCGTTTAAAACACAGGAGAAACGTCTATTTCAAACTGCTCTGCTTTGTGTTCGCTCACCTCAGGAAGTTGGATCTATGTTTAGATTCAGCGAGTTAGAAACACGCTTCTTTTAAAAACTGCGTTTGGATATTCCAGAGTGAATGGGAGTATAGGCTGTAATTAGAAATATCTTGCTCTAAAACAAAAACGGAGCTATCCAGCACAATGGTTGTCAAGCTGTACAATCAACTTACAGAGTAAAACTGACGTGTGTGTGCAGCAGTTCAGAAATCCTTTCTTTGGAGAATCTAGAAACAGATATTTCCAGCCATTTAGGCATATAAGAATTAGCAGAAAGCCTGCTTTTAAAACACAGGAGAAACGTCTATTTTACACTGCTCTGCTTTGTGTTCGTTCATCTTAGGAAGTTGCATCTATGTTTACATTCAGCGAGTTAGAAACACGTTTCTTCTAAAAGCTGCGTTTGGATATTCCCCCGCGAGATAGAAATACGTTTCTTTTAAAATCTGCGTTTGGATATTGCAGAGTGAATGGTATTACAGGCTGTAATGAGAAATATCTTGCTCTGAAACAAAAACGGAACTATCTAGCATAATGTTTGTCAAGGTGTACAATCAACTTAGAGAGTTAAACTGATATGTGTGCAACAGTTCAGAAATCCTTTCTTTGGAGAATCTAGAAACAGATATTTCCAGGCATATACAGGCATTAAAGAGTTAGAATTAAGACTGCGTTTAAAACAAAGGAGAAACATCTGTTTCAAACTGCTCTACTTTCTGTTCGTTCACCTTAGGATGTTGTATCTATGTTTAGATTCAGCGAGTTAGAAACGCCTTTCTTCTATAAGGTGCGTTTGGATATTCCAGAGTGAATGGGAGTATAGGCTCTAATGAGAAATATCTTGCCCTAAAACAAAAACAGAGATGTCTAGCCGAATGGTTGTCAAGTTGCACAATCAACTTACAGAGTAAAACTGATGTATGTGTGCAGCAGTTCAGAAATCATTTCTCTGGGGAATTTAGAAACAGAAATTTCCAGCCATATA
>NW_022446813.1:0-637 GCF_009761245.1 Sapajus apella | reverse complement strand
CTTTGTGTTCACTCACCTTAGGAAGTTGCATCTATGTTTAGATTCAGCGAGTTAGAAACAGGTTTCTTCTAAAAGCAGCGTCTGGATAGTCCAGAATGAATGGGAGTACACGGTGTAAGGAGAAATATCTTGCTCTAAAACAAAAACGGAGCTGTCTAGCAGAATGTTTGTCAAGCTGTGCAATCAACTTACAGAGTTAACTGATGAGTGTGTGCAGCAGTTCCATAATCCTTTCTTTGGAGAATCTGGAAACAGACATTTACAGCCATATACAGGAATATGAGAATAAGCAGTAAGACTGCGTTTAAGACACAGGAGAAACGATCATTTCAAACTGCTATGCTTTGTGTTCGTTCAATTTAGGAAGTTGCATCTGTCTTTCGATTCAGCGAGTTAGAAACACGTTTCTTATAAAAGCTGCGTTTGGATATTAGAGACTGAATGGGAGCATAGGCTGTAATGAGAAATATCTTGCTCTAAAACCAAAACGGAGCCATCCAGCAGAATGGTTGTCAAACTGTACAATCAATTACAGAGGTAAACTGATTGGTGTGGGTAGCAATTCAGAAATCCTTTCTTTGAAGGATCTAGAAACAGACATTTCCAGCCACATACAGGCATTTAAGAATTAGCAGTA
>NW_022446812.1:0-2298 GCF_009761245.1 Sapajus apella | reverse complement strand
TGAGCTTTGGGCCCTGAAGGGGCTGTGGGTCCCCAGGGGCAGGGGTGTGGCCTTCCACTGCGGGGGTCCCTGACTGGGAATGTACGTCACTGGGCACTTTCCTGCCTCCCCCATCCCTGGCCCTGCACAAGGCAGCTGCCACACCTTTCCATCAAGGCCCAGGGTTGGGGCCTGGCCAGGATGCAGGGTGTGGGGACCCTGCTGAGGGAGGGGTAGGGCAGAGGGGCTTTCCTGGCACAGGGGCCCCATCAGCAGGCCAGGTGTGGCTGCTTCAGCACAGCGTATGGGGCAGGGCCAGGGGATAAGGTGCCCTTCCACACCTGCCACCCCAAGGCCTCCTCTGGGTCAGGCCAGGGCCAGCCATGCTGGTGGAAACACGGCCTCTGCAAAGACCCTGTGTGCAGAGCCTGGCCTGGGGCCCTGAGGGGCTGAGAGACTGGGGACGGGGAGTGGGAGGGGTCTGCCCCAGGTGTGCCCTGTGGTGCCCGGCGGTCAGGCAAGTCTGAGATGGATGCCGGGTTCTGCCTTTCGAGCGATGCGGAGCGGAGCTGCCCCTCAGGCCTAACACGCAGCTGTCTCTGGAGATCGGGCTGTGCGTGAACATGCAGAGCCTGACATGGTACGTCCCGGTGAACCCCGACTCCTTCTTCCCATGCTGCTACAGCCTCTGTGCTGACAGTGAGCAGCAGGAGTTCCTGGGTGAGTGACTCGGCCCCGGGTCCCAGCCAGCACCCAAGTTCAGCACCTCTGGTCCCCTGGCAAGGGCTCATCTGGAAACGTTCATGGGCAACCTCGGAAGGGGGAAGGGCACTGCATCTGTGGAGCGGGTGTTGGTCAGGGCGGGCGGGGGAGGCCCTGCTGGCTTGTGCCAGCTCAGAGTGATGCTGCCCATCTTGGCCGGGCTGGGCATGGTCACCTTGCTGCTCAACACCTGGCCTGCAGGCCCCATGCTATGCATGCTCTGCCTTCTGAGACACAGCAATATATGGGATGGGGCAGAGGGCCCAGTGCTGTCAGCAGAGAGGCTTCTGGAAAGATCCTCCTGACACCGAGACTGATAGTGCCAGGTCTGAGGACAGAGGACAGAGGCCATGGTCATGGCAGTGCAGGCACCAGGGGTGCAGGGGTGGGAGAAGGGCAGTCACCAAATGTGTGCCCTGCCTCTGGGCCTGGGGACAGTGCACGAGCCGCTGAGGTGAGGCGAGCTCCATGGTTGGAGGCCAAGGGGTGCAGCTGGACAGCTGCAGTCACAGAGGTGCTGGGGGGAGAAGGACAGGCAGTGTGGGCTGTGGGAGCAGGCCTGGCCTCCACCAGCTGTGAGGGCAGGAGGTGGGGTGGGTACAGGAGCCTCTGAGGCCTGGCCTCCACCAACTGTGAGGGCAGGAAGTGGGGCGGGTGCTGGAGCCTCCGAGGCCCTGGTCCCAACTCCAGTCCCCAGCCCAGGCTCAGGTGCAGGGTGAGGCCATGCTGTCCTTCAGTTCTGGCTTGAGCAGAGGATGAGGCTGTGCTGTCCTTCCAGATGACTTCCGGCATACCATGGCATCCAGCATCCTCAAGTGGGCGGTCAGTGACCAGAGTTTCAGCAGCAGCAAGCCCACGGCCCAGGCGGAGGAGGCCGAGAGCAGCGAGCTGAGCAGCAGGACAGGTGTGTGGGGCGTGGGGCCGGGGCCGGGTAGTGCCGGGCATCCAGAGCTGGGGGCCTCCACGGGGGCCCTCCTTCCTCCTGGGCATGGTCAGTCTCGAGGGTCTGAGCAGCCGGGACCAGATGCTGCCATGCCTTAGACTCTCTCAATTCTCACAGCAAACAGGTTTCCTGATCTAATCGTGGAGCTAAACGCCGAAGTCGCCCGGTTTGTGAAGCACCTGGCAGTTAACACAGCCCTGGGTCATCCAAGTCCCACGCTCACCACCACAGTTCCATGCCACGGATGTGGTTCCAGCCTGTGGTCGTGCCCCATGGCCACCCTGATGCCACAGCCCGAGTCTCCCCAGAAAGGCCCTGTGGGAGAGAATACAGGAAGAGGTGCCTCAGGTGGTGCAGGGAGGTGAGCCAGCCATCGTGGTTTTGGACAAAATCCAAATCTTTCTTGTGACTTTAATAAAATGTGATTTCTAGAGCAGTTTTATGTTCACAGCACCGCCGAGCAGAGGCCCAGGATTTGCCACGCGCCTCCCCCACTGTTGACACCCCTCCAGAGCCGTGCGTTCACTGCAACTGCTGACAGACGAACATGAGTGCATTAGACTGTTAGTGTGTATTTGTGCCAATCAGACGGCTGCAGGGCTCCACTGAGGGAA
>NW_022446811.1:0-2298 GCF_009761245.1 Sapajus apella | reverse complement strand
TCTGTACTATTCACACCACATGATAATAATAATGATAATACTTACATAGCACTTATTCCAGGCCCGTAAATCTAAGCACTATACAGATGTTAACTTGTTCAAGTCACACATCAAGTGCAATGTGATAGGTCCTATCGTTACCGCCTCTTATATAAATAGAGGAGAAAACTGAGGCATAGAGTGAGTAACTTGATTTAGGTCACAAATTGGTGTATGTCAAAACTAGGATTCAAAACCCTAGGGTTACACTCCAGAGACTATACTTTTAACTATACTGTCTTTAAAAGATACATAGCTGGTAAATACTTTGAAGTAATTAGTGGTGAAGGAAATGACTCTTATTGGATTGATCTTTTGTCTTAATAAACATTGGGCAAGCACCTACAGTGTCAAATGCTCTATTTTTCAGTTAAAAAAAACCAGAAATGGCTTCATAAGCCTGGAATCAAGTGAGAGAAACAGAAACATAATTTGTACATGCAATTGCAAAATTGTAAGTACTAAGAACAAAAAGAATGAGGTATGGTTACAGGTAGGTCTTTCTTTGGATTTTATGGGTAGGCCCTTTTTGAGGAACTGGTATTTAAGACTTGAATAATAATGAGAAGGAGGAAGCTGGGTCATGAGAGAAGAGTTTCTAGCAGAAGAAATAGAATATGAGAAGGCCAGGATTTCTGGAGCTGATAGAAAGGGTGCCCTTATTTTGTTCTTCACTTGGATTCAAACAGGAAACAGTTGACAAACCAAAACTTAAAATATTTCATGGGGATTCATTTACAAAGAAATCAATTATAAAAATATAGGCTGGATACAGGCATTACTTAGGGGATGGTGTAGAAACTTGGGGCAAGAGTTAGAAGAGCTAGTATGTACTACCCCAGGGCCTGAAGGAGAAACAGGTTGTTGGAACCGAGAAGGAGAGGGTCATAGAGGGCAGACTTCCTTATGAGAGCCTTGTGAGTCCCTTCAATTGAGGGACACAGACAGCTACAGCAAACTCAAAGAAAGGGAACCAGGAAAATAGATTCCTAACCCTGTTTTACCTCCTGCCCTCTCATCTCCCAGTGAGGCTGATCATCCATTCCCTAAACACAAAGGGAAAGGGCATGAGACCCCATTGATTAACCCATTCAGTTCAGTCTCCCAGGATGGAGAGAAGAAAGGTCAAAGAGGATTTGGATATCCATTAGAATTTTTGGCAGCTGAACAATCATACTACATGCCTTCAGTTCATATTACAGAATCTTTTAAGAAAAATTGAGAATCTTTGAAGTGGGGTGCTTTTGGAACAGGGAGATTATAATACTTTTATGAGGTGGATTTTGCTTTGAAAATGGCACATGTTGCAGAGAGGCAAGAGTACAATTGGAGTGGGGAGATACAAAGTTATTTAGTCATTTATATGGTGGCTTTGATTACAGATGCTTCTCAACTTATCATGGGGTTATATCCCATAAACTCAGTATAAGTTGAAAATATCCTAATTCAAAAATACATTTAATGCACCTAAACTGCCAAACATCATAGCTTACCCTAGCCTACCTTAAATGTGCTCACTTAAATTAGTTTACATTAGCAAAATCATTGAATATGAAGCCTATTTTCTATTAAAGTGTCGAGTATCTCATGTAATTTATTGAATACCGAGCTGAAATTGAAAAACAGAATGGTTGTACAAGTACTTGAAGTACGACTTCTGATGAGTGTGTATTGTTTTTGCTTTATCTTATATAGAAAAATATTAAGCCAAACCATTGTATGTTGGGGACCATCTGTAATGTGGTTGCAAATCTGTTTTAAAGGTATAAATAACAGGACTTGATTATTGATTTTATGAATAGCTTGGATTGAAAGGTAACAGTGATTCTCATGTATCTGACTTATAGGTAGGTAGGTGTTGCTGCCACAAACAGCCATAGAAAAACATTTATGAACAGAATGGGGTAAGGATGTTGACCAATGATTTAGTTTTAGATATGAAATATTCAAGTGGAAGTGTCAACAATTTGAATATACAGATTTGAACTGTTGTGATCCAGAGGCCTACATTTGGGAGTCCTCTGCAACTAGATTTAAAGCTATGTGATCATGATGTCATTTAAACTAAGAGTGCATGAGGGACTAGAAGGGAGAAATGTCTGAACCCTGTGAAACTTAGACATTCAGAGAAGGCATGTTAGAGGAGTCAGCAAAGGAATCCAATTAAGCTAACACTTGTGTTATCCCACTTAGATTATAATAGTTTTGTGAAGTGGGTATTATACTATGAATAGGATCTGAGAATCAGATTAATCATCC
>NW_022446810.1:0-2299 GCF_009761245.1 Sapajus apella | reverse complement strand
GTGAGACCCATATCTACAAAAAACAAAAATGTAGATGGTGTGCACCTCTGGTCCTAGCTACAGAGCATGACAGTCAAGAAAAAGAGAGAGAGAAAAGAAAAAAAGGAGGGAGGGAGGGAAAGAGGGAAGAAGGGAAGGAGGGAGGGAAGAAAAGAAGGAAGGAAGAGAGGAAGGGAAGGAGGGAGGGAGGGACAAAGGGAGGGATGAAGGGAGGGAGAGAGGGAGGGAGGGAGGAGGAAGTTCATCCTAACTTTTAGGAAGTTAATCCTAACTTCATTCCTAACTTTTTTTGTTTCTTTTCTTGAAACAGAGTTCACTCTGTCATCCAGGCTGGAGTGCAGTGGCCCCATCTTGGCTCACTGCAACCTCCACCTCTCAAGTTCAAGTAAATCTTGTGCCTCAGTCTCCTGAGTGCTGAGATTACAGGCATGCATCACCATACCCAGCTAAATTTTTTTTGTAGAGATGGGGTTTCATCATGTTGGCCAGGCTGGTCTTGAACCCCTGACCTCAAGCGATCCACCTTCCTTGGCCTCCAGAAGTGCTGGGATTATAGGAGTGAGCCTTCATGACCAGCCACTTCTTTTTTTTTAAATTGAGATGGGGGTCTTGCTATGTTGCCCAGGCTGGTCTGAAACTCCTGGGCTCAAGCAATTCTCCCACCTTGGCCTCCCAAAGTACTGGGATTATAGGCATGAGCCACTGTGCCCAGCCTTCATCCCAACTCTTGATGAAGCCACAGTCCAGGGAGGGAGAAAGAAGCATCCTGGGAGAAGGGAACCACCTGAGAGGCTCACATGGACAATGCAGACAGGAAGGGAGGAAGTAGCTCAGAGAAGCAAGAAATCTGGGAAGACTTCCTGGAGAAGGCAGGTTGTGGCTGAGATCTGGAGAAGAGAAAGGAAATGTTTTCTGGTAGATCGCAGCCCTCGCCGGCCTCACTTTTCCTCTTATTGCACGCCCATGAGGAACTTCTCTCCTCTAATACTCCAGGAGCTAACAAAGTCTTCCCGATCCTGCTGTATGAGATGCAGGGAGGAGGTCTAATTCCAGCATGGAAGCCCTGAATGGCCTCTGGCTAATCTCTCTCCTTCTCTGAGTCTCCATGTCCTCATCTGTTAAGGGGCTCGTCATTCACCTTACCCTTACACATTTGTTATCAGGCTAAGGAGATTATGTGTGGTTTCTGAGTCAGAGGTGAGCAAAGCTCCGTAGTAATCACACCACCCAGCCCCTTAACTAACTGATGGGGAAATGAAGGCCCAGAGAGGCAAAGGCCACAGGGAGAGCTATGGCATCTTTCAAGACCGGGCTCAAAGGCATTTTCTGGTGCCTCAAAGCCAAGCTAGTTGCTTCTGGCTTTGCTGTTTTCGTTGTTGTTATTTTGAGACAGAGTCTTGCTCTTTCACTCAGGCTAGAGTGCAGTGGTGAGATCTCAGCTCACCACAACCTCTGCCTCCCAGGTTCAAGTGATTCTCTTGGACTCAATCAGGTTCTACAAACTGTACCTGTGGCTGAGCCTTCAGGGTGAAGGGAGTGTGCATCTCTCTGGGGAAGCTGGGTTTCTTCTCTCAGAGTTGGTGGTGGAAGTTGGGAGTGTGCCGTGGGGGGAAGTTGGGGGACTGTGGTCCCAACTTGGGGAGAAGGAGTTGCTGTCTTCTTTGGCACCTTGGAATGGTTAATTGAGGGAAATTATGCAAAGGAGCCCAGATTGGAAATGCCCATCAGAATCTCAACAAGGTGGCTATGTTAAAAATAGCAAGGGGCACCGGGCACGGTGGCTCACACCTATAATTCCAGCACTTTGGGAAGCCGAGGTGGGTGGATCGCTTGAGCCCCGGAGTTTGAGACTAGCCTGGGCAATAGGGTGAAAACCCATCTATACTAAAAATTAGCTGGGTATGTTGGTGCACACCTGTAATCCCAGCTAATTCTGGAGGCTGAGGCAGGAGAATCGCTTGAACCAGGGAGGCAGAGGTTGCAGTGAGCTGAGATTGTGTCACTGCACTCCAGCCTGGGTGACAGAATGAGACACACTCTCTCTCTCTCTATATATATATATATATAGATAGATAGATAGATAGATAGATAGAGAGAGAGAGAGATGAGTTTTTTCCATGTTGGTCAGGCTGGTCTTGAACTCCCACCCTCAGGTGATCCTCCTGCCTCGGCCTCCCAAAGTGCTGGGATTTCAGGCATGAGCCATGGTGCCTGGCCAGTTTTTCTATTTTCTAGTAGAGACAGGTTTCACTATATTGGCCAGGCTGCTCTCGAACTCCTGACCTTGTGATCTGTCTGC
>NW_022446809.1:0-2300 GCF_009761245.1 Sapajus apella | reverse complement strand
ACTTTCAGTGTTAAAACCAGAAAAGTTCTGGGCAACCTGACATAAACTGATCTTCCTAGCACTTCCAACTGGGCAATGACTCTTTGAATTATCAAGTGAGCAGTATTGTGGTAACACCTGTTAGCCCTTCAGGAACCAAGGAAAATGTTCAGTCACTTGTCTTGTTTTTAAACTATTGATGCTGCTTCCTCAACTCTTCAAGCAACCGTTTTCACTGAAAGGCCAGTGCTTTTAAGTTTATTTTGGTGGCTCACACCCGTAATCCCAACACTTGGGATGAAGAGGGAAGACGGCTTGAGATCAGGGGTTCGAGACCAGCGCAGGCAACAAAGTGAGACATCTCTACAAAAAGTAGTTAACTGGGTATGATGGCATGTGCCTGTGGTTCCGGCTACTTGGAAACTGATGGGGGAGGTCCACCTGAGTCTGGCAGGTAGAGGCTGTGGTGAGCAATGATCATGCCATTGCACTGCAGCCTGGGCCAGAGTGAGATCTTGTCCCTAACAACAACAATGTTGATTTGGCTGGGCCCAGTGACTCACGCCTGTAATCCCAGCACTTTGGGAGGCTGAGGCTGGCGCATCACGAGGTTAGGAGTTCGAGACCAGCATGGCCAACATAGTGAAACCCTGTCTTTACTTAAAACACAAAAATTAGCTGGGTGTGGTGGCACATGCCTGTAATCCCAGCTACTCGGGAGGCAGAGGCAGGAGAATTGCCTGAACCTGGGTGGTAGAGGTTGCAGTGAGCTGAGATCATGCCACTGCACTCCAGCCTGGTACACAGGGAGACTCCGTCACATAACACACACAGAAAGTTTAGGGGTGCAGTGGCTCATGCCGGTAATCCCAACACTTTGGGAAGCTGAGGTGGGTGGATCACCCAAGGTCAGGAATTCAAGACCAGTCTCGCCAACATGGTGAAACCCCATCTCTACTAAAAATATAAAAATTAGCTGAGCCTGGTGAATCACACCTGTAATCCCAGCTACTTGGAGGCTGAGGCAGGAGAATTGCTTGTATCTGGGAGGTGGAGGTTGCAGTGAGCCGAGATCACGCCATGGCACTCCGGCCTGGGCAACAAGAGTGAGACTCTGTCTCAAAAAAGAAAAAAAAAAGTTTTCCTCTGGCCACATTTCTTCTGCTGTTAGAATCAAACACAATTACCTCATCATTGCTAAATAGCCTTCCTTGTTTGGCTAACAAGCCACTTGAAAACCTACTTTAGTTACAACCTCATTTTCCTGTCAAGAAATTGGGTGCTGGTATACCATTTTAAACATCTAACACTTCTGATGCTTTCCTGAATTGAGAATACTCCAGGGATGAAATGCACAATCTGTAGTGCGTCCAGCAGCAGTGCTAAGCAAAGGGGCACATACAGTCTGTCACAACTGAGTTCTGCAGGCAGCATATACACGTTAAGTATGGCTGCACTCCAGTCTTTACACATACACTGAAATGTGAATTCTATATCATTTTCCTGTTATACATTTCCCCCACCACTTCAAGAAATAGCCTTTGCTGCACTAAAGTGAGATTTTAGAATTCATATTAGCAGTCTCATACCACAGATCAGCTAGGGCTACAATTTCCAGTCATGGTGACCAGTTGCCTTGGCTTTGGCCACACTGTATTCCAAACAATGACAGTAATGGAAAACCCCGTTCTGAACTTATGTCAACTTCATTCATTTGCCAAACAAAGGCCATTTCTGTAGCATCTCTTCACTTGACATTCCATCTTATGGCCAATATCCAGCTTGTGAAATGTGTGGCTCCAACTGAAACTTGTCTAATTGGACTAATTCTTTTTTTCCTTTATAGCTTTTTGTCTGATATATTATATATAACAGCAACACAAACCTCACTTTTTTTTTTTTTTGAGAGGGAGTCTCATTCTTGTTGCCCAGGCTGGAGTGCAATGGCATGATCGCGGCTCACTGCAACCTCCACCTCCCGTGTTCAAGCAATTCTCCTGGCTTGGCCTCCCGAGTAGCTAGGACTACAGGCGCGTGCCACCATGCCCAGCTAACTTCTGATTTTTCAGTAGAGACAGGATTTCACCAAGTTGGCCAGAATGGTCTCAATCTCTTGACCTTGTGATCCACCCGCATCAGTCTCCCAAAGTGCTGGGATTACAGGAGGGAGCCACTGTGCCTGGCCTAAATCTCATTAATTTTTAAAAATTAAGAGAGGGGGCTGGGCACGGTGGCTCACGCTGGTAATCCCAGCACTTTGGGAAGCTGGTGGGCGGATTATGAGGTCATGTTTGAGATCAGCCTGACCAGCATGGTGAAAC
>NW_022446808.1:0-2300 GCF_009761245.1 Sapajus apella | reverse complement strand
TGTCTCAAAAAGAAATTTTAAAAATGAAAAGCAAGGCTAGGCAATGTAACTCATACCTGTAATCCCAACACTTTGGGAGGCTGACGTGGTAGATCATTTGAGGTCAGGAGTTTGCAACCAGCTGGGTAAGATGGTGAAACCCCATCTCTACAAAGACAAAACAAAACAAAACAAAAATTAGCCAGGTGTGGTGGTGCATGCCTGTAATCCCAGCCATTCAGGAGGCTGGGGTGGGAGAATCGTTTAAACCCAGGAGGCGGAGGTTGCAGTGAGCCAAAATCATGCCACTGCACTCCAGCCTGGGTGACAAAGGGAGGCTCTGTTGCAAAAAAACAAATAAATAATAAGGAAAGAAAGCAGTTCCCTGAATGATTGTGCAGTTATAGCAAACTGTAGGGAACTCCAAAATCATGTGTAAATTCGGCAGAGAACCCCAGCACATAGCATGTGCTCTGTAAAGAAATTCAGCCTGGGCCAGGACTAGGAGGGTGCCTAGCAAAACACGGTGGCTGGCCGGAAAATGAAATGACCAGTTGGCAGACGTGACCATTCATGCATGCACTCAACCATTCATGCCCTGTTTTTTACTGAGCACCTACTATGCACTGGGCCCTGTGCCAGGCACTAGGCATGCCCTCCAGGGAGCTCCAGATTTGGACATGGACAACGACAGCTCAGAGAGACAGAGGAACCTGGCCTAAGTCTAATGGGCCATTCTGTCCACTCCCAGGACCCCCCAGTTCTTCCTGCAGAGCAGAAATGGGGGTGACACTGGCTCAGCTCAAACAGCTGCGTCATCAGCTCCAGCCTCTACAAGTGCGCCAGGCTGGGTGAGGTAACACCGCGCACCAGGCACTGGGTGAGGAGGCCTCCCCCATCTCCCAAAGGGCTCGTGGGCCTGGCTGTGGGCCAGCCCAGGAATGTAAACCTGGGTATGTTTGGGAAAGTTGGAGCCAGAGGTTTCCGAGGGTGGCCCACGTGGGCCTGCTGCAGGCTGGCAGACAGATGCGCATGCGTTAACATGCCACAGAGGAGCCTGGCCCCCTTCCACCTGGGGCAAGCATCTGGAACCAGGCTGCTGGGGCATAGTTACTTTAGCTGAGACTGAGGCTGAGCTGGGGCAGCAGCCCAGGAGGGAGGGGAGGCGATGCCGGCCTGAGAACAGTGGCTCTTTGCTAGAAGGAAGGAAAGAGGGCTTGAAGCTGGCAAGATGCCGCCTTGTCCAGTGCCCTCAGGGCCAGTTTGGACCAAGTCAACTTCCCCAAGAGAGGGTCAGAGAGCCAGGATCACATCAGTGGCCCAATGCAGAGCTATTCCCACACCCTGAGACCCAACGGCCATATGGTGTCCTGGTTAGGGCTGGACTCTGGAGCCAGGTGACCTGGGTTTGAATCCCAGCTTGGCCTCTACCTAGCTCTGGCAGCACGGGCAAGCATCTCGGTTGCCCCTCTCTGAGCCTCAGTTTCCCCATTGGTATCAAGGGTTAAGCCTGGCTCTGGGCTGCAAGTCTGCCATGAGCTCGTCCATGAGCTTTCTTGGGTTGGTCCCATGGGAGCCCCAGCAGGGTCTGGATAGCAGGATTGTGACCCCCTGGCCGCCTCCCAGGGCCCCTCACATAGCTTCCCTCCCCTCAGTCCTTCAGGCCAGGGTGGGAATCATCTCCATGTTTCCTTTTCATTTTTCTCTGTCACCCAGGCTGGAGTGCAGTCATATGATCTCTGCTCACTGCAGCCTCTGCCTCCCAGGCTCAAGTGATCCTCCTGCCTCAGCCTCCCAAGCAGCTGGGACTACAGCAGGCATCACCACACCTGGCTAATTTGTAAGACTTTTTGTAGAGATGGGGGTCTCACTATGTTGCCCAGACTGGTCTCACTATGCTGCTGGAGCTCCTGGGCTTAAGCAATCCTCCCACATCCACCTCCCAAAGCACTGGGGTTACAGGTATGAGCCACTGTGCCAGGTCTGTGTAACCCCAGGGCTTAGCACCCTTTTGTCAGGTTCCTCTCCACCCCAGGGTCTCAGCCTGGGCACAGCTGATGTCTTGGCTCATGTTCTCACAGTTGTGGGTGCGTCCTGCGCACTGTAAGATGCTTAGCAGCATCCGTGGCCTCTGACCCTCAGAGCGTCCTCCTCCCCTGTGTAGCAACCAGAAACTTCCCAGACATGCCGAAAGTCCCTAGGTGTTGGGGGGAGTTGCCTCTAAGTGAGAACCACTGGTTTACCCCTTCAACAAGTGGCTTCCTCACTCCCTCTCTAGCTGCTGAGATCTGAGCAGTGGAAACTGGCTGGTGGTGCCTGAC
>NW_022446807.1:0-2300 GCF_009761245.1 Sapajus apella | reverse complement strand
TTAGACTACATGCTGTAATGAGAAATATCTTGCCCTAAAACAAAAATACAGTATCAGAATGCTTGTCAAGCTGTAAAATCATCTTATGGAGTTAAATTGATGTGTGTGTGCAGAGGTTCTGAGATCTTTTCTTTGGGGAATCTGGAAACTGATATTTCCAGCCATATACAGGCATAAGAGAACTACCAGTAAGACTGCGTTTAAAACCCAGAAGAAACGTCTATTTCAAACTCCTCTGCTTTCTGTTCGTTCACCTTAGGAAGTTGCATCTATGTTTAGATTCAGCGAGTTAGAAACACGTTTCTTCTAAAAGCTGCGTATGTATATTCCAGAATGACTGAGATTAAAAGCCGTAATGAGAAATATCTTGCTCCAAAAGAAAAACGAAGCTATCTAGCAGAATGGTTGTCTAGCTGTGCAGTCTTCTTACAGAGTTAAACTGACGTGTGTGTGCATTAGTTCAGAAATCCTTTCGTTGCAGAATCTGGAAACAGATATTTCCAACCATATACAGGCATATGAGAACTACCAGTAAGACTGTGTTTAAAACACAGGAGAAACGTCTATTTCAAACTGCTGTGCTTTGTGTTCGTTCACCTTAGGAAGTTGCTTCTATGTTTAGATTCAGGGAGTTAGAAAAAGGTTTCTTCAAAAATCTGCGTTTGGATATTCCAGAGTGACTGGGACTAAAGGCTGTAATGAGAAATATCTTGCTTTAAAACAAAAGCGCAGCTATCTAGCAGAATGGTTGTCAAGCTGTAAAATCATCTTATGGAGTTAAATTGATGTGTGTGTGCAGAGTTTCTGAAATCTTTTCTTTGGGGAATCTGGAAACAGATGTTTCCAGCCTTGCCCAGGCATTTAAGACCTAGCAGTAAGACTGCGTTTAAAACACAGGAGAAACATCTAGTTGAAACTGCTCTGCTTTGTGTTCGTTCACCTTAGGAAGGTGCATCTATGTTTAGATTCAGTGAGTTAGAAACACGTTTGTTCTAAAACCTGCGTTTGGATATTCCAGAATGACTGAGACTAAAGGCCTTAATGAGAAATATCTTGCTCTAAAACAGAAACTCAGCTATCTAGCAGAATGGTTGTCAAGCTGTACAATCTTCTTAAGAGTTAAACTGAAGCGTGTGTGCAGCAGTTCAGAAATCCTTTCACTGCAGAATCTAGAAACAGATATTTCCAGCCATATACAGGCTTCTAGGAATTAGCAGTAAGACTACATTAAAAACACAGGAGAAACATCTAGTTCAAACTTCTCTGCTTTGTGTTCGTTCGCCTTAGGAAGTTGCATCTATGTCTAGATTCAGCGAGTTAGTAATACGTTTCTTCTAAAAGCATCGTTAGGATATTCCAGTGTGAAAGAGCCTGTAGGCCGTAATGAGAGACATCTTGCTGTAAAACAAAAACGCAGCTATCTAGCACAATGGTTGTCAGGCTGCACAATCAACTTACAGAGGTAAACTGATGTGTGTTTGCAGCAGTTCAGAAATCCTTTCGTTGGTGAATCTGGAAACAGATATTTCCAGCCATATACAGCCATATGAGAACTACCAGTAAGACTGCATTTAAAACACTGGAGAAACGTCTATTTCAACCTGCTCTGCTTTGTGTTCGTTCACCTTAGGAAGTTGCATCTATGTTTAGATTCAGCGAATTAGGAAAACGTTTCTTCCAAAATCTGCGTTTGGATATTCCAGAGTGACTGATACTAAAGGCTGTATTGAGAAATATCTTGCTCTAAAACAAAAAAGCAGCTATCAAGCAGAATGGTTGTCAACTTGTAAAATCATCTTATGGAGTTAAATTGATGTGCGTGTGCAGAGGTTCTGAAATCTTTTCTTTGGGGAATCTGGAAACAGATATTTCCAGCCTTGCCCCAGCATTTTTGACCTTGCAGTAAGACTGCGTTTAAAACACAGGAAAAAACGTCTAGTTCCAACTACTCTGGATTGTGTTCGTTCACCTTATGAAGTTGCATCTATATTTAGATTCAGCGAGTTAGAAACACGTTTCTTCTAATAGCAGCGTTTGGATATTCCAGTGTGAAAGAGCCTGTAGGCCGTAATCAGAGACATCTTGCTCTAAAACAACAAGGCAGCTATTTAGCAGAATGGTTGTCAAGCTGCCCAATCAACTTACAGAGTTAAACTGATGTGTGTTTGCAGCAGTTCCGAAATCCTTTGCTTCGAAAATCTAGAAACAGATATTTCCAGCCATATACAGGCATTTAGGAACTACCTGTAAGACTGCGTTTAAAACCCAGGAGAAACGTCTAGTTCAAAATTCTCTGCTTT
>NW_022446806.1:0-2301 GCF_009761245.1 Sapajus apella | reverse complement strand
AATTTATTTAACAAAGGGAAGGTAAATCCTTTCCTTGGTACTCTGTACAGCAGAAACCTAATTGGGAAGGGGCTTTCGGGATCCTATAATACTATGGTACCTAAAAAGCAAGACTTATTTTTTGGGGGGACATATGGAATTTACTAGACTGTGGAAACCCCAGAAAACTGCAACTGTCACCCAGAAAGCCCAGAGGACACAGAGCTCCTTATCCAAATAAATGAATTTTCCTGCAAACACGGTTAAGACCAGTTATAGAGTCTTCAGGTGAGTATTTCTCTTACTTTCCTTCCTTCTTTATACAAATTGTGAACTTCTGGAGGAAAGGTCCTAGATATTATACAGTTTTATCTATGGCATGATATCTACAACTTAATTGGAAAGCTTTAGTGTGGAATATGAAAAGCGATATGTTGTCTGCAATTTCAGGTGGCAGCCTTGATCTACAAAGCTTTTGAAGTGCCCAGTAGCACTTTTTTATTTTCCTAATATTCAACTGTAATTTTTATTTTTATAATTGTATTTTCAGTTGACACTATCTATTTTGTTGTTTGCATGTTCCTTTTAAAGCATTTTGTTATTTTTGATATTTTTATTACTTGTGTGACTTTTTGAAGCTATATAATTTTTTTATTTCTTTGAGATAAGGTCTGGCTTTGTCACCCAGGCTGGAGTGCAGTGCTGCAACCAAGGCTCATTCCAGTGTCGATCTCCTGGGCTCAAGACATCTCCCACCTCAGCCACCAGAGTAGCTGGGACTACAGGCATGTACCACCATGCCTGGCTAAAATTTATTTTTGTAGAGCTGAAGTATCTCTATGCTACCCAAGTAGGTCTTAAACTCCTGAGCTCAAGCAATCTCCCCGCTTCAGCCTCCCAAAATGTTGGAATTGTGAGCATGCCTTATACAAATTCTTAGATTTCCCAGTTTCATTTCATTTCTTTTTTTCTTCTTCTTCTTGAGATGAAGTCTCACTCTGTTACCCAGGCTGAAGTGCAATGGCATGGTCTCAGCTCACTGCAGCCTCCACCTCCTGGGTTCAAGTGATTCTCCTCCCTCAGCCTCCTGAGTAGCTGGGACTACAGGTGCCTGCTACCACACCCAGCTAATTTTTGTATTTTTAGTAGAGACAGGATTTCACTCTTTTGGCCAGGCTGTTCTAGAATTCCTAAACTCGTCCGCCCGCCTCGGCCTCCCAAAGTACTGGGATTACAGCCTTGAGCCACTGCACCTGGCCTTCTTCTTTTTATTTTTTTTTAAGAGATGAGGGTCTCACTTTGTTGCTCAGGCTGGTCTTGAACGCCTTAGCTCAAGCAGTCCTGTCTTGGCCTCCCAAAGTGTTCAGATTACAAGAGTGAGTCACCATGCACGGCCCCAGTATTATTACCCAAGTAATGGAACAGCAAGGATTAAATGACCTAATAGCGTTGTGAGGAGAAAAACAAAATAGGAAGTGTAAAACATTTGCACATTAGTTTCCTAGGACTGCCGTAATAAACTCACAAATAAAACAATAATTTACTCTCCCACAATTCGGAAAGTCTAAAGTTTAAAATCAATATGTTGACAGAGTTGGTTCCCTCTGGGGATTCTGAGGGGAAATCACCTCCCTAACTCTCTGCTAGCTTCTGATGACTGATTCTTCCTTTTATTTCTTCTCTGAGGATACTGGTCATTGGACTTAGGCCCAAGCCTAAAACCAGATTGATATCTTTGGGAGATCGTCAGGTTAATTATGTCTGCAAGGATCCTATTTGCAAAAGGTCATATTCACAGGTATCAAGGGTTAGGACTTGGACGATATATTATCAGAGGCTACTCTTCAACTACAATTTGAAAAAAGTCTGGCCCATAGAAGAGCCACATAACAACAAAAACACAACTGTGTTTGCATGTCCACCGCTTCACACACATCACCCTATTAGGATTGGAAAGACAGAATTTTTTCTTTTCTAGACCCAGATTCTGAATATTCCACATCTCTTTTCTAACGTCAGTTTTATGAGATTTCTCCTTTTTCTAAGTTAGAATACATCTTATACTTATTTGTAATTATCACTTACAAAATAGTTGAACGTTTAAGACCACTTTTCATTCCTGAACCATTTGAAAGTTTTCTTCTTAAATGCAATGTGTAGAATTATTTCATTTCTTTTTTTATTTTCCTTTGTGAATGTAACTTTTTCTTCTTACTCTTTTATATTCTTTATTATTTTACTATAATGATGTGTTTTATTTAGCAAGTGAGTATTCTTTAGCCACAATTCTCCCACATTTTTACATTATCACATTTTCCCATG
>NW_022446805.1:0-2301 GCF_009761245.1 Sapajus apella | reverse complement strand
AATTTATTTAACAAAGGGAAGGTAAATCCTTTCCTTGGTACTCTGTACAGCAGAAACCTAATTGGGAAGGGGCTTTCGGGATCCTATAATACTATGGTACCTAAAAAGCAAGACTTATTTTTTTGGGGGGGGCATATGGAATTTACTAGACTGTGGAAACCCCAGAAAACTGCAACTGTCACCCAGAAAGCCCAGAGGACACAGAGCTCCTTATCTGAATAAATGAATTTTCCTGCAAACACGGTTAAGACCAGTTATAGAGTCTTCAGGTGAGTATTTCTCTTACTTTCCTCCCTTCTTTATACAAATTGTGAACTTCTGGAGGAAAAGTCCTAGATATTATACAGTTTTATCTATGGCATGATATCTACAACTTAATTGGAAAGCTTTAGTGTGGAATATGAAAAGCGATATGTTGTCTGCAATTTCAGGTGGCAGCCTTGATCTACAAAGCTTTTGAAGTGCCCAGTAGCACTTTTTTATTTTCCTAATATTCAACTGTAATTTTTATTTTTATAATTGTATTTTCAGTTGACACTATCTATTTTGTTGTTTGAATGTTCCTTTTAAAGCATTTTGTTATTTTTGATATTTTTATTACTTGTGTGACTTTTTGAAGCTATATAATTTTTTTATTTCTTTGAGATAAGGTCTGGCTTTGTCACCCAGGCTGGAGTGCAGTGCTGCAACCAAGGCTCATTCCAGTGTCGATCTCCTGGGCTCAAGACATCTCCCACCTCAGCCACCAGAGTAGCTGGGACTACAGGCATGTACCACCATGCCTGGCTAAAATTTATTTTTGTAGAGCTGAAGTATCTCTATGCTACCCAAGTAGGTCTTAAACTCCTGAGCTCAAGCAATCTCCCCGCTTCAGCCTCCCAAAATGTTGGAATTGTGAGCATGCCTTATACAAATTCTTAGATTTCCCAGTTTCATTTCATTTCTTTTTTTCTTCTTCTTCTTGAGATGAAGTCTCACTCTGTTACCCAGGCTGAAGTGCAATGGCATGGTCTCAGCTCACTGCAGCCTCCACCTCCTGGGTTCAAGTGATTCTCCTCCCTCAGCCTCCTGAGTAGCTGGGACTACAGGTGCCTGCTACCACACCCAGCTAATTTTTGTATTTTTAGTAGAGACAGGATTTCACTCTTTTGGCCAGGCTGTTCTAGAATTCCTAAACTCGTCCGCCCGCCTCGGCCTCCCAAAGTACTGGGATTACAGCCTTGAGCCACTGCACCTGGCCTTCTTCTTTTTATTTTTTTTTAAGAGATGAGGGTCTCACTTTGTTGCTCAGGCTGGTCTTGAACGCCTTAGCTCAAGCAGTCCTGTCTTGGCCTCCCAAAGTGTTCAGATTACAAGAGTGAGCCACCATGCACGGCCCCAGTATTATTACCCAAGTAATGGAACAGCAAGGATTAAATGACCTAATAGCGTTGTGAGGAGAAAAACAAAATAGGAAGTGTAAAACATTTGCACATTAGTTTCCTAGGACTGCCGTAATAAACTCACAAATAAAACAATAATTTACTCTCCCACAATTCGGAAAGTCTAAAGTTTAAAATCAATATGTTGACAGAGTTGGTTCCCTCTGGGGATTCTGAGGGAAAATCCCCTCCCTGCCTCTCTGCTAGCTTCTGGTGACTGATTCTTCCTTTTATTTCTTCTCTGAGGATACTAGTCATTGGACTTAGGTCCAAGCCTAAACCCAGATTGATCTCTTTGGGAGATCGTCAGGTTAATTATGTCTGCAAGGATCCTATTTGCAAAAGGTCATATTCACAGGTATCAAGAGTTAGGACTTGGACTATATATTATCAGAGGCCACTCTTCAACTACAATTTGAAAACAAGTCTGGCCCATAGAAGAGCCACATAACAACAAAAACACAACTGTGTTTGCATGTCCACTGCTTCACACACATCATCCTATTAGGATTGGAAAGAGATAATTTTTTCTTTTCTAGACCCAGATTCTGAATATTCCACATCTCTTTTCTAACGTCAGTTTTATGAGATTTCTCCTTTTTCTAAGTTAGAATACATCTTATACTTATTTATAATTATCACTTACAAAATAGTTGAACGTTTAAGACCACTTTTCATTCCTGAACCATTTGAAAGTTTTCTTCTTAAATGCAATGTGTAGAATTATTTCATTTCTTTTTTTATTTTCCTATGTGAATGTAACTTTTTCTTCTTACTCTTTTATATTCTTTATTATTTTACTATAATGATGTGTTTTATTTAGCAAGTGAGTATTTAGCCACAATTCTCCCACATTTTTACATTATCACATTTTCCCATG
>NW_022446804.1:436-2302 GCF_009761245.1 Sapajus apella | reverse complement strand
GAGGTGGCCAGGAGGTGGGGGTGGCTTAGGGTTGGGGGAGGGAAGGGAGTGGGATCTTAGTTGAGGAGGGGGATGGGAGGGTAGGTGAGGAAGGGGAAAATGGGATGTTGGTACCTGAAGGAGGGGGTCTGGGAAAGAATCTGGTTCAAACTAAGTCTTCAAGGGTGAGAGGGAGGTTCAGCTACAAGTCGGAGAAAGTCTATCATTGAAGCCACAGGACACACAGGGCAAGAAAGTGGGAGGCTCAGGAGCAATTAGACGGAGACCAGGGCTCTGGTTTCCACCACACCTTTTCCTGTCTGGGTGTTGCCTAAGCAACCCTGGGGCTTTGTACTCCCTCTCCACCAATCCCAATCCCCATCCCCGGAGTGTGGTACCTCACAGTGGACGTTCCACAGAGCACCCGCATCCTCAAATGCCACTACCCCATCTCAGCCCCCCACGCACCTCCCAAAGCTCTCTGGAACCTTCACAGACCTGATTTCTGGTCTTCCCCACCAGCTCCCTGTTCCTGCTTCTGGGTGGCTCCTTCCTTCGTGAGTCCCCAGGGTTTCTCATGGCCAGTCTTGGCTGCAAAACATAAAAAACAAATGATGGCAGGACGGCAGGAAGAACCTCACAGACAAGCAGAGTGGGAGCTCCACAGCCCTCTCTCAGCCATTCATATTCTAAGCAACAAAACATCAGAAGGATGCGGAAAGTCCCAACAGTAAACCATCTCCATCACATCCAGGAAGCCATCCATCCATCATCCTGTATCTCAGGAACAAACGTTGGATCTTCACTGGTTTTAAGCATGCATGGTATATTTACAAAAATTAACCCGACTTATTTTGTTCATCAAGCAAATCTCAATATATGTCAGACAAATCCAATGACACAGCAGGTTTCTGATCACAGAATTGTGATAGAAGTCAATAATTAAAAGCTAATCAAAAATTATTATATGCTTGGAAATTCAAAGTGCCATTATACGATAACAGCAGAATAAAGAATCCAAAGTGAAACAAGACTGGGTTTACACTCAGTGAGAAGATCATAACATGGTAATCAACTGTCTCCCTCTGGCCCAGGAATTCTACTCTGTGGCACAAGGTCGTGTGGTCTCAAATCACCCCGACACTCCTAGACAGGTTAATATCTGACATAGGGTGACAGTGTCACTTACCTATATTATCTTACCGCCTGTGAATGTGGACTTTTAATTCTGAACCCTAATGTAGGGGAGAAAACTAAGTTGACTCTCATGGTTGAGCTCTCAGGAATGTCCAAGGAATCTGTGCATTTCAAGAGACAAAGTTCATCAGCCTCTCTCCTGGGGGATTTGACCACAATACCCAGAGGGTTTGGCAGTATCATGAGTGATGGCTAGGGAGTGCCAAGCTGGTGAGCAGGACCCAGGGGTCTGGTGACCAGGTCAGACCCCCACTGTTCATTATCTTTCCTGGACCCATCCTCAGCTAAGCTTCCCAAAGGCCTGCCTCTGCCTAATCACACAGACTGTGCTCAAATGTACTCAGGACTCTCGCAGCTGAAAACCACTGCTTTAAATCTCCTTACAATTTACTATGACATAAACTTATTGTAAACTGCAAATACTCTATTCATGCTACAAATGGAAAGCCAATGCCTTTACCATAAATAGAAAAACAACCCTGAGACAAAAGGAAAACAAAGCAGGGATAACACAACTATGGCATTCAATTCTATTCATATGCTGTCACCTGCATAAGGAGCCCCAGATTTGGGTTGTCTTGGCTGTAAAACAAGAGACCAAGTAAGTGGGTGTTGAAATCAGATTAGCCCAAAAGTGAATGGCAGAGTACCATGATGTCTATGAAGGGTTGCTGGGGTCACTTTGATTAT
>NW_022446804.1:0-336 GCF_009761245.1 Sapajus apella | reverse complement strand
TGTGATTCATGCAGCCCAGGAAAGGCTCCCCAAAGCCAGAGTCGACCTCCCTTGGAGGCAGGTCCGTCATGGAGGCAGAGCAAGGCACCTCAGATTTGAGACCAGCTGCGTGACCCTGGGCTGGTTTCCTTCCACACAATGGAAGTGTTAATGGCTGTGCCAAAGTCTGTGTGAGGTTAGGGGAAGCAACCTGTTGAGCACCTGTGTACCGAGCATCATCACATCACAAGAACGTTTTTTCTTCCAGAGCTGTCACCTTGGGAGGTCCTTGGCCACTAAAGGCAGTGATAATGATAACAGCAGCAAATCATCATTTATGGCTGATGACGGAGGGCT
>NW_022446803.1:0-2302 GCF_009761245.1 Sapajus apella | reverse complement strand
GTGAAGATGAATGAAGCAGTGAATGTGGCATGCAGGTTTCATGTGGACGTCGGTTTCCAAGTCATTGGGTTCAATATCTGTGACACTTAGAGGATGTGTGGTTCAAGTCCACTGGGCTTTGTGAGCCACTTCCCAACTGGCTGCCAAACTGGCTGTGCCATGTCACATTCCCATCAGACCTGGATGAGAGTTTCCAGGACCCCAAATCCCCTTAGAATTTGGTGCTTTTAGTTTTGCCTGGGGAGGCTCTCAGGCCCTCCATCCTGCTGCAATCCCGTGGGTCCTGCCAGGGGTCCCCACGGGTCAGGGAGAGCACTTTTCCCCATTGTACATGATTTTCTTTGCTGCCTTCTGTCTCCTCAGGATTTTCCTGGGTTCTGGCCCCGCATGTTCCAACCTGGCCCGGGTCTTGGAACCTGGGAGGTGCTCGGTCCATGGTGCCAGCTGCTCCTGTCCCATGGTCCCAGGGCTGTAAAGGACACATTCACAAGGGACACAGACCCAGCAGCTCTTTTCAAAATGACAGTGGGGAAACCAAGGGCCCCCCCACATCCAGGTCCGTCGGGAGCTGGGGCATGGAAGTCCATGCGATGAATCTCCAGGAATGGCGAGGTCATCCCTGAGCCAGGGCTGGGCTGGGCACACCCTGAGTGCCCTCAGAGTAGATGTTTTCACAGACAGCCCCGCAGGAAAGGGTGTGAAAGGATGAGGCGCCCATGGCGGGGGAGCTGACCAAATGGGCTGCTGGAACCGGGTTGCTGAGCCCAGAGGGGGCTGACTGTCCCCCTTGCAGAGGGTCTTCCTGCCAGGTGAAGCCAGCACGGGCGTGGGTGCCGAGGACCCTTGCGCGGGTTTGGCTGAAAGGAAGACAGACGTGGTCAGCGTCTCCAGTGAGCCCATGCAGGCCTTTCTGGGCCGGGACCCAACTGCCTGGGTCTCTGCAGTCCTTGGGGGCCTTGTGTGGCCCCTGTGGTCTGACACTGAGGACATGCCTGTAGTCTGCTGATTCCAGAGGGAGGGGAGTGTGCCACCTGGGGTGAGGAGGCTGTCAGGGCATGGCAGGTGGCTCCTGGAACTGCCCCCCAGGGTTCAGGCTGACTGGGGGCTTCCAGCCACACACCCTCCTCCCAGGGCTGTTGGGCCTGGGCTACAGCCCTCAGGCAGAACTCAGGCTGGCTGTCGCCCAGCCCCCTTGCCTCTTGTCATGGGGACCTGTCTCCAAAGTGGGTGATTGGGCCTGGACGTGGGTCACCCTCTGCTCTCCTGGACTGCGCAGTCCATGCCAGCACTGATCGTTCCCACATCTGGCTGAACTCTGGGCTCTGGCTCTGGGCAGAGGGTCCTGTCCCTGAATGCTCTGGGGGTCAGGGACACCGATTCCCTCGTCTCCCTGGCTCAAGGCTTGTGGTCCTGGCACCCTTGTAGGGTGTGCAGGAGTGAGGGGCCTCTGCTGCTCTCTGAGGCTGTCAGTGCTCATAGGGAGGGACGGGGGTTCCCACAAATGGGTCTGGCTCCGCCGGTGCACTTGAGGGCCCCATGAGGGTGACAACAGGCCACCATGGAAAGTGGGAGGGGACTTGTGGGAGGGTCTTGCCCACATCCCCCTCCTGCCTGCACAGCACATCCAGTCCACACGCACTGAGCGCCTGCCCTGAGGACCGGTGGGTCTGCTGTACTTTCTTACAGTCTAGGAGGAAGAGGAGGAAGAAAGGCTGAAGAGGGAGGGCCTGGTAGTAGGGTTGGGGGTTCCATGCATTCCTCAACTGTTGACTTCCCCAGAGGGGCACTCGGGAGGGGACCTGGCACTAGAGCCCACCTGGGGATGGCAGGTCCCCGTGCTTCTTTGTGATTTTTTTGCTTCGAGGCCCAAATATCTTTAAAGACCTTTTCTTCATTCCACATGGAGGTCCGGGAAAACAGGTCCGGAAAACGAGCCCACAGGCCAGTCCTTGATCTTCTCAGGAGGTGTTCTATGGACAGAGTGGGCATCAGGCCAGGAGAGTTCCCTGGGAGGGGTCTGAGCCCATACCCCGTGGCCACTTCAGTCTCCCACTGGGCGGTGCTGGATCCTTTTGTGGCCACCCCAGGGGTCCAGATGTGCACAGGAGGTTGTGGCTGGGGGGCGGCCTGGGCAGGGCAGTGCTCACCACACTCCTGACTTTCATCTGGGTCATGTGGGGGATGGGCTCGGTGTCACTGTGCCCTCGCAGCCCACCTGGCCAGACCTCCCTCTCGGCCACAACAGAGGATCATGGGGACAGTGTGAGGAAGCTCCCTCGGGTCAGTTGGGGTCTGACCCCAG
>NW_022446802.1:0-2302 GCF_009761245.1 Sapajus apella | reverse complement strand
TTCTTTGCTTTCAAGATCAGCTGTTCCTCCTGGCAGTTAGGTCCTATCAGGCCCCTCTGGCCAGTCTCACTGCAGGTGCCCTCGCTTTCCAGCCCTTGGCCTGATGGACCATTTGCTCATCCTGAGTAGGACATTCCTGCTTCCCAATCTTTACTCCTACTTTTTTGGGGTCTTAATCTCCACCTACTGAAATGTTCTATTGATGAAGGTAGAATGGCAGGAGATGGTATCTGGGAGCCACAGGCTGGGCGCTGGGCATGCTCATTGCTACTGGGTTGGCAGTTGCTTCCAGGCCTGTTCAGGGGATGCTGTGTGCATGTGTATAGCACATACACAAGTCGTGTGTGTGTGTGTGTGTGTGTGTGTGTGTGTGTGTGTGTGTGTCAGGACGACAGAGTTTTTACTTCATCTCTTGGATCTTACACTTCCATCTCCTTTCTCTCACAGTGACAGTGCTTGTTCTCATTGACTCCTGGAATGTCAGAATTACTTACTGGCTCCATCCTCTATATACAAAGCAGTTCAGAATAACAATGCCAGCACCACTGCCACCATTTTTCTTATGTCCTTAGGGTGTGTCCCATGAGGATAGAGGATTAGTGTGTTTACTGTCAGTTCTTCTCTGTGTGCTTATGTTACCACCTAATACGAAGGTCATTTGTCACATTTTATTTTTTAGTTTTAGGAGTTGTTTTTATTTAAAATTTTTGTTTTACAATCACAGGAAATATTTACATGATGCCAAAGTAGTATCCAGAAAACAAGATACTGTCAGAAAAGTCCATCTCCTCTCTCTCCTCCCCTCCAATAAGTAACCATTTAAGAATATTATAGCTTTCCATTTTTGCCTTTACTATATGTGTGTATATACATACTGTATAAATGTAAATACTGTATAATTTGTATATATTATTATTTCACCCAAAGCAAATACTATACAATATATAGGTAAAATATAAATAATGTAGATTAAGTATCTATGTGTATATTGATCTACACTTTGTTTCTAAAAGAAACTAGTTATACTTTACATGTTAACCTGCAGTCTAACCATTTTCTTTTTTCTGGGGAAGGAAGGTGGTGGAGAGGGTGGTGCATGAATGGGTATTGCTAAAATTACTTTATTAGGTGGACTGAAGTTTTTATTTGTTTTTGTTTATTTTTATATAAATCTTCATAAACTCTTTTTCAGTGTGCTTTTTACTTTTAGTTAGCTTCCCTTTCCATATTTATACTTGTCCATAATTACACTTCAGCAGTCTTGGGAGAGAACCTCTGTGGCTTTCTGAAAAATTATTCTTTTATATAAACTTGCCCAGATGAGTTAGGAGAAACTTCTTACCAGTTTCAAAATGAGTTCAAATACTGTGTGGGGGGACTTTCCAACTGAGGATAGCATGTTGTGGTGTGTGGTTAGCCAGTACAAATCTAAGAGGCTGCAACAGCTGTTGCTAACTTGTGAAACATGCCTTTAATTTTAAAGCAGTCTTTGGAAATTCTACTTCCATTTGTACATGGCTTTAGATGAGTAAAGACATGCCAGAATCAAGACCATGGTATATACATACAGGCAGGTTATGAATGTATTGAGTTCTTTTACTTTACATTATATTTATTTCACATGGACACACATCTAAATAATGAAATGCGTCTTACTGGAACCACCCAAAGAAAGCCACGTAGAGGGCCACCTAGAGGTAGCTTTGTGGAGAATGTTGGAATATCTGAGGGTTTTTATTAATACATTTTAACTTTCATAAAAATCATTTAAAAAATTAGTGTTCTAAATATACCTGCAGTAGTACATGAAACTGTTACAATAGTGTCTGAACCTTATGTGCGTAAAGTTATTTGGTCAGTTTGAAAAATTTGTACTATTTGTGAAGAAAGGCATAAGAACTAACATACATTGAGTATCTGCTCTGCATCTGATACATTCCATCACTTATCTCTTTCAGGAATTAAAACTATCTTATGAGGCAGATAGCACTACTTAATTTAGTTTTTTGTTATGAAAGAGGCTAAGATTTGGAGAGTTGGAGTCTCTTGCCTTGTATCGTGTACCTAGTAAATGGCCAAACCAGGAATTGAGCCTTAGTTTGTCTGAAAACAAATCCTTACTATTCACAGTGTACCTTATTCTCTCAATTTACTTTCTTTTCTTGTCTTAAAATGAAGCCTAAGAATCTAATTTCACCAGATTAAGACTAGGTAACCACTTGTAAACTAGAAATTTTAATTGATAAAACAATCATTCCTAAGCTTTAAAAATGTAGGCTAAAATGGTTAGGAAATGCAGTCT
>NW_022446801.1:0-2302 GCF_009761245.1 Sapajus apella | reverse complement strand
GTGATGTGGAGAAAGTCATTTGAGAAATCCCCACGTTGCTTTCCATGGTGTCTGAACTGGTTTGCATTTCCACCAGCAGCAGAGCAGCATCCCTCTTCTCTGCCTCACCTGCATTCGTTCTTGCGGACCGTGTCCTAATCGTCATTCTGGCCAGTGTGCAGTACTATCTCGTGGGCCTTTTGCTTTGCCTTTTTCTGTTGATGACTGAGGTAGAGAAATGTTGTCATGTCTGTTGGTTGCTGTAAGCCTTCTTTTGAGGTGCATGATTTCCTGCCTCTTGCCCTTTCTTCATTGAGTTTTTATTTTCCTGATTGATTTAACATCTTTGAGGTAGATCCTGGATATTAGCCTTCATCAGATGCATGTGTGGGAACATTTTCTCCCGTTGTGCAGGCTGTCTGTTCACTCTGTTGGTCATTTCTTCTGTGCAGCAGCTCTTCTGTGTATTAGGTGCCACTGGGCAATACTTGTTTTAGTTGCGCTTGCTTTTGGAGACTGAGACACATCCATGCTGTGCCAAATCTCTGTCAGGAAGGGTGTTTCTAGGTTCTCTTGCAGGCTTTTCATATGTGAGGTCTTGCATTTACATCTTTCATTCATCTTGAGTTTATGTCTGTACACCGTGAGACACGGGGCCCACTGTTTTTCTTCTGCAGCTGGCTAGTCATTTATGCCAGCGCCATCTATTGAAAGGAGGGAGTCCTTTCTTGAAAGCTTATCTTTGTGGATTTTGTTGAAGATCAGATGGTGTTAGGGGTGAGGGTTTATGTCTGGGTCCTCTAATCTGTTCCACTGCTCTGTGTGGAATGGGGTCCCTAGCTTTTCAATGAAATTTAACATCGGGAAGTGTGACACAACCGAGGTAGTTTGGATTTCTCAGAATTGCTTTGGAAATTCAGTGTGTTTTGTGGTCCGCAGGAATGTTAGCATTGTGTATTTACATCGTTTTTTAAAACGTTGGTCATATAGTAAAGGTATACAATGGGGGGAGTTTAGAGTGGGGCATTTTGATTAATGCAGACACAGATGAATGATAAAATCAGGATATTTAGAGGCTCTAGTATCAGAAACAGTTGTTAATTTCTTTGTGGTGAAAACATTTGGAATCTCCCAGATTTTGTGAAAAGGGTGTGATGTTGTGTTAACCTCTGGTCACTTGACTGTGGAACAGCGGGAAGAATTCATTCCTCTCATCTAAGTGTAACTTTGTGCCTATTTCTGACCTCTGCCCATCCCCCTTCTTCCCTCCAACCTTTAGTAACTATTACTGTGCTTTCTAGACCTGTGCAGTGAAGCCTTTTATTTTGGATCCTACATTGGTTGTTCTTTTTCTGCCTGTCTTAGGTCATATACCACGATGTCCTCCAGGTTCAACAGTGTGGCTCCCAATGATGAAATTTCATTCTGGTTTTTTGGCTGAAGACGATTTTATTTGTGTACATCCACCAAGTATCCCTTCATCTGCGGATGAGCAGGTAAGTCTATTCTTTGTCTTGGCAATGGTGACTAGTGCTGCAGTCCACATAGGATGGCAGACGCCTGTTGCATGGACTGATTTCTTTTGCCCTGAAAGTATACTTAGTAGTACACTTGTTAGATGAAGTGGTAGGTATAGGTTAAACTTTTGGAGGAACCTCCCACTGGTTTCTGTAGTATGTGTACTGATTAATGTTCTTACCAAATGAATTCTTCTGTGGAAATTTACACCAGCATTTGTGTCTCTTTTAATGTATTTTATTGCTTTGATAACATCCATGTGAATTATAGTGAGATGATGTGTGTTGTTTTGATTTACATCGTTCTCATGATTTGTGATGTTATTTAAGTTTTTAAAACTTGTTTTCAATCTTACGTCTTCTTTGCAGAAATGTCTGTTTAGGTTCTTTGGCCCTGTTTTGTTTAGTTAGTTTCTCTTTTGTGTTTTTGCTAGTAAGTAGTGTTTGTTGCTTAGACATTTTGAAGACAACCTTTCATCAGATGTAGGTTTGCAGAAACCTTTCTTGTAAACTTCAGGATAATTTTTTATTTTATTTATGGATTTTTAAAAAATCTGCTTGGGCACAAACTCTAACGTATGATGCAGTCCCCTGTGTGTCTGTTTTCTTGTTGTCCTTTGATGTAGGTGGCTGATGAGGAAAAACAGAATCATGACCAAACTAGTCCATCACCTATGAGTTTTTCCCCCTGTATTTTGTATTTTGTTTTGACATACTGTGAGCACAGATCCATATTGACCTAAATATACCCACACCGTATGTCTTCTCATTGGAAGAGTCTGATGCATTCAGCTTTTGTTTATGAG
>NW_022446800.1:0-2302 GCF_009761245.1 Sapajus apella | reverse complement strand
GAACAATGAAAGAATGAATTGATATGTTGTTTTATTTGAATTGAAAACTTCTGCTCAGCAAAAGACAATAGTAACACAATGGAAAGACATGTTACAGACTGAAAGAAAATATTTGCAAAACATATCTAAATGGGGATTGTAAACAAAAGGGCAACACAACATATCTACAACCATCTGATCTTTGACAAACCAGACAAAAACAAGCAATGGGGAAAGGATTCCCTGTTCAATAAATGGTGTTGGGAAAGCTGGCTAGCCATGTGCAGAAAGCAGAAACTGGACCCCTTCCTGACACCTTACACTAAAATTAACTCCAGATGGATTAAAGACTTAAACATAAGACCTAACACCATAAAAACCCTAGAAGAAAATCTAGGCAAAACCAATCAGATATAGGTGTAGGCAAGGACTTCATGACCAAAACACCAAAAGCATTGACAACAAAAGCCAAAATAGACAAATGGGACCTAATCAAACTCCACAGCTTCTGCACAGCAAAAGAAACAATCATTAGAGTGAATCGGCAACCAACAGAATGGGAAAAAATTTTTGCAGTTTACCCATCTGACAAAGGGCTGATATCCAGAATTTACAAAGAACTAAAACAGATTTACAAGAAAAAAACTAACAAGCCCATTCAAAAGTGGGCAGAGGGTATGAACAGACAATTTACAAAAGAAGACATACATGAGGCCAACAAACATGAAAAAATGCTCATCATTACTGGTCATCAGAGAAATGCAAATCAAAACAACCTTGAGATACCATCTCATGCCAGTTAGAATGGCGATCATTAAAAAATCTGGAGACAACAGATGCTGGAGAGGATGTGGAGAAATAGGAACACTTTTGCACTGTTGGTGGGGGTGTCAATTAGTTCAGCCATTGTGGAAGACAGTGTGGCGATTCCTCAAGGACCTAGAAATAGAAATTCCATTTGACCCAGCAATCCCATTACTGGGTATATATCCAAAGGATTATAAATCCTTCTGTTTTAAGGACACGTGCACGCGAATGTTCATTGCAGTACTGTTTACAATAGCAAAGACCTGGAATCAACCCAAATGCCCATCGACGATTAGACTGGACAAGGAAAATGTGGCACATATACACCATGGAATATTATGCAGCCATCAAAAACGATGAGTTTGGGTCCTTTGTAGGGACATGGATGAACCTGGAAACTATCATTCTCAGCAAACTGACAGAAGAGCAGAAGATCAAACACCGCATGTTCTCACTCATAGGCGGGTGTTGAACAATGAGAACACATGGACACAGGGAGGGGAGCACTACACACTGGGGTCAGTTGGGGGGAAATAGGGGAGGGACAGTGGAGGGTGGGGAGCTGGGGAGAGATAGCAAGGGGAGAAATGCCAGATGTAGGTGATGGGGAGGAAGGCAGCAAATCACACTGCCACATGTGTACCTATGCAACAATTTTCATGTTCTTCACATGTACCCCAAAACCTAAAATGCAATAAAATAAATGGGAAAAAAAAGAAAAAGTAAGCAATAAAAATCGCATTGAATATATGCATTCACATGTGAGACAAACATAGATAATGCAAATTAAAGTTGTGAAGGCTACCCACTTTCAAAACAAAACATGGACGAACTTTTATGTTTTTGCTATATTCCTTCTGCTGAACCAGCTTCTTCAGATCTTTAAGAAACGTTGCAATAGTATTGAGATCTAAGGAGAACATAGATCTATAATAACATAGGTCTAAGATCTAGAACATAGATATAAGATCTACATTCTCCTCCATATTTTAGGTTTTGCTTCTTAGAAAGGACTTGAAGCAATGCTTACTGGTTTTTAAATTATCGTCTTTTGTATGAGAATTTTCTCTTGTTTCACACACATCTTCACCAAAAATAAATAAATAAACAAATAAATAAAGGCTTTGTTATGTTTTGTTTGACTTCCTTTCCAATTAACTTGGTGCATTAGGGTAAGGTTTAGCTGTATTTTCTTCATAAACTGAAAGGGTAGACATATTTTCTCCTTGGACAACCCAACAGTGTCACCATCATTTGCTAAAGAACAGTTGCTATATGTTTTTGTGTTCACATGTACTCAAATGTGGCTTATATTAAAAATAGCACAGATGTTTTGTTAGAAAACTAAGATTAGATAAAGATTACTACAGCCAACTCCACATCATGTCTCTTGCCATTTAGTTTCTGCCATTCTTTGAGTCAAACTATCAGCATTGAACATCTGTTTGCTTCCCATTATTCAACATTTTTCTTTGGTGCTTCACGTTGTTTTTCTTTTCTTTTTTTTTTTTTTTTT
>NW_022446799.1:0-2303 GCF_009761245.1 Sapajus apella | reverse complement strand
ACAGTGGTTGTTCTTGGTAATTTAGTGTGGCTTTGCAGTTGTGTTTTACGGAGAGGATTTGTCACTCCTCATTTTGTCCTTGCTGCATTTCCTATGAATGTGTACTAAGTGTACTCCTGCAGCAGGCAGTGTCCTGGGCCCTGAGAACATCAAGTTGCACAATGTATTTTACCAGTCCTCTTAC
Organism: Sapajus apella; assembly: GCF_009761245.1. NCBI lineage: Eukaryota > Metazoa > Chordata > Mammalia > Primates > Cebidae > Sapajus > Sapajus apella. The sequence goes on along the minus strand of NW_022446799.1, from coordinate 2,119 downwards.
TTACGACTGCTTGTAGAGACCCATTGAGCTGGCAGAAAATCTAGATGCTATTTAAAAGATACAAATAGTGTGATGATTGTGTTTTTAAAATATTGTTGCAGACACTCTGGATATTTAAAGTCCATACTACTGATGCAAATGTTAGTTCATTGATAACTTTTATATTTAAACTTCTATAACTGAAAGTGTGGGTTTAATGGGGAAAAAAAGCAAGAGCTGGAGTTTAGAGTTGTGGAAATGGGATTGAATCCTGGTTCTACAATTTACCAGGTCTGTGATTGACAGAATGTTGCTTAATCTCTCTGAATCTGTTTTCTCACCCTGAACTGCATATAATATTTTTACCTTATGAGTTATTTTGAAAATTAAATATGTATAAAACTGGTGCTTAGTAGCTATTCAGCAGATGTTTGTTTACCCACCCAACAATTTGGTGGTTGTTGGTGTGTTTTTGGTAACCTTTTCTTTACCAGATTTATCTTCTCCTTGCTTTACCTAGCTTTGCTTCTTAAGTTTTCTTCTCTTTTTGTAGAATAATTTTGCTATATAGTAACTGAAACATACAGTGTATTTCTTCCAGCATACATTTTGGTTGAATGCTCTTTCCAGATAGCCAAAGGTTCCCAATGTTTCATAGTGATTTCCTTTCTAAAGTGTAAATTTCGTGTGCTTACATTTACTGTCATTTTACGGTGAATAAACTCATATATATATGTGGTCCCTGACTTAACAATAGTTTGTCTTATGATTTTTTGACCCATACAACCATTCTTTTTTCACTTTCAGTACAGTATTCAATATGCGAGATATCCTAACACTTTTCAAAAGGGCCTTTGTGTTAGATGATTTTGCACACCTGTAGGGTAATATAAATGTGCTAAGCACGTTTAAGCTAGGCTAGGCTGTTACGATGTTTGGTAGGTTATGGTGTATTAAATGCATTTGACTTATGACATTTTCAACTTATGATGGGTTTATCAGGATATGACCCAATTAAATAGAGGGGTGTGTGTGTGTGTGTGTGTGTGTGTGTGTGTGTGTGTGTGTGTGTGCGTGCGTAAAAGATTATCCTGGCTGGGTGTGGTGGCTCACTCCTGTAATCCCAGCACTTTGGGAGGCCGAGGTGGGCGGATCACAAGGTCAAGAGATCAAGATTATCCTGGCCAACATGGTGAAACCCTGTCTCTACTAAAAATACAAAAATTAGCTGGGTGTGGTAATGTGCGCCTGTAGTCCCAGCTGCTTGGGAGGCTGAGGCAGGAGAATTGCTTGAACCTGGGGGGTGAAGGTTGCAGTGAGCCAAGATTGTGTCACTGCACTCCAGCCTGGCGCCTGAGCAAGACTCTGTCTCAAAAAAAAAAAAGATTATCCTGTAGAAGATCTATACAATGAGAGAAAGCAGCACTGTTATCCAGACATTCTCAGGCCATAATTAGAAGGGGCAAAGCAAGGTTTCTAAGAGAGATTATCAATTTACTGAGAAATACTCTTCGACCTTGCTGGACCACAGCCCACTTTGCTCAAACTCAGCAGTTCTCTTCTATGATATTTAAGTTACTATGGAAGAAGTGGTAACTTTGGTTACATCAGATTTTAATACCACCTTTAGTTTTGGGGTGGACACGATTGGACCGAAGTATGCCCAAACCCTCTTATAAATAACATATTTTCATAGGATTTTTAGAACTGAGAATTGAATAATTCATCTTACTATTTTACTTAACTGACAGAGTACCTTATTCAAGATTTTTTTAAATATTCATTTTAAGTTTTTGAAACTGAAATCTCTAGATACTTCCTGTTCCTTGGAAGCCTTATTGTCTCCTGAAGAATACATTTGTTGTGGCTAGTGTGTTTATCGAGAGTAATTCTTACAAACAGAGTAGTTGGATAGGTTTAAATTTCGCAATATAGACATTGCAGAATTGAGACGTATAGGAAATCAGGATTCAGGGCTCATTTGTTGTAAGGCGAGATCTTGAAGTGTCTGGTTGAAGACTGGATGGGATTAAGCAGATGTTTTATAGGCAGTGTCCTCACACTGAACTGTAGCCGTGTGCTGTCTAGAATGTGGTCTGACTTAATAACTCACCCATGCCAGTGACATACATGATGGAGC
>NW_022446798.1:0-2303 GCF_009761245.1 Sapajus apella | reverse complement strand
TCTAGATTCAACAGATCTGGACCTACATAGGTGCTATCAAGATTTAAGGAAGAAAATTTTTCTGACTATATCCATACCTCCAGTTAGCACAGATCAGAGATTTGGAACGCAAATCCAGACCTCCTGCTTCCATGTGCAGTGGCATTTCACTGTCCTGTTTTTCTTCACTTGATGAAGGGATTGGAGAATAAATGACCACATAATTCAACTCCCTCCTCGGCTCTGAGGAGTAGAGACTTGTCCTGGGAAGCAGGAAGCTCACACAGTAGAGGAGGAGGCAAACATACATTGGCTGATCTGACATACAATGCAGCAGGCACAGTACCATAACAAAGCACTGTGGGGGTTCAGACTGGGAGCAAAGGGGGTGATTAGTTCTTAATAGGGCTAGTAAATTCTGGGAAGTGTTCACTAACAAAATGTCTAGTCATTAAGTAAACCAAATGGTTTACCAACATGGCCTAACTAATTGTAACTTAATATAAATGGTCATTTGTTCATAAACCTTCATCTTTTGCCAAAACATTTGTAGCTTATGTTCCCATTTAACAAGGTTTTCTGGTCAAAACTGTGCACCCACATCATTCTAATGAACTGAGTGTCCAATAAAACATGGACTCTTAGTCAACCCATGAAGCTGATTTTGCATGCATAGTACATCTCTGTCTGTGAATATCCATAATGAGGTACAGAAGGACACTTATTATCCAAACAAAGACATTCCACTTGTGCTAGAGAGCCACAGACGGAAGTTTTCGCTGCCTCCTGGAAATAAAGTCAAGGTTTCTTGTTTCTTCAGCCGTGAGGATTGCTGTCCTCCTCTTCACCATTCTCTTTTTTCATGAGCCAAGCTCTGCCAAGTAACAAGATAAATTTTGTGTAAGCCTCGGTAAAAGTAGAGTGTCTGACACCTTGTGGTGCTATAATACTCAAAGCAAGAGCAAAATCACCTATGCCCAGAAAAGAGGGTCTCGTCGGAAATCTAGAAGACCTATTGGCTGAGAGACCTGCAGCCTCATAGTCCGTTAGCTCTGCATAGCAACTCACATGAAATGAAATCAGTGGTGTTTCAAGTGCTTGAAACCCTCTTTAAACTGCCTCTAAATGTGAATTAATTAGGCCAGTTTACTAGCAGTTGCTAGACCTCAAAAGCAAAATATCGAATGAACTACATAAGGCACCAGGGACTAATTCTGAAAAGACAGAGATATATGCCCTTTTAAACAGATAAATAAAAATTGCTGTGTAGAGAAAACCCAAGCAACTTTATGATAACACAGGAAAGGAATTCAGAATCCTATCAGATAAATTTAACAAGAACATTGAAATAACAAAAAACAATGAAAAAGAAATTCTGGAGTTGAAAATGCAATTGACATAGTTAAAATGTATTAAAGTTTTTACAGCAGAATTGATCAAGCAGAATAAATTAGTCATCTTGAAGACAGGCTATTTGAAAGTACACAAAGGAGACAAAGGAAAAAAAAAAAAAAGCACTTCCCAAGCAGAAGGAGTTATTCTCTACAGGCACCACAACTGTGAATGTGCTTCAGGTCACACCTGAAGTCAATAAATCTCAGTCTTACCCAAAGCCCACCTCCTGCACTGCATGGGTACTGCCGCTCATCATTCGGGACCCGAGGGCTCTTTAGACAGCAAGTGATGAATCCAGGCAGGCCAGGATATATTGGAGCTCAATTGTATGTTATTTGTTTATTTCTCTTGCTGGTTTTAGAGCCCACTTTTAAAAATTTATTTTTGTTTATTTTGAGATAGGGTCTCACTCTGTCAAGCAGGCTGAAGTACAGTGGCACGATCTCAGCTCACTGCAGTCTTGACCTCCTGGGCTCAAGCAGTCCTCCTCTTAGCCTCCAGAGTAGCTGGAACTACAGACGTGCACCACCACACAAAGCCATTTTTTTTTTTGTATTTTCACTCTGTTGCCTAGGCTCCTTTCCAACTCCTAAGCTCAAGTGATCTTCCCTCCTCAGCCTCCCAAAGTGCTGGGATTACAGGCATGAGCCACCACACCTACCTGAATCTTCTCTTTGTCCTTGATGTCTGGGAATTTGAGTATTAAATATCTTGAGGTAGTCTTATTTGTGTTAAATCTGCCTGGTGCTCTATAACCTTCTTGTATTTGAATATTGATATATTCTCTAGGTTTGGGAAGGTTTCTGTTATTACTCTGAATAAACTTTTCATCCCATTTGTCTCTCTGCCTCCTCTTTAAGGCAAACAACTCTTAGATTTGCCCTTTTGAGGCTATTTTCTATAGTCTGTAGGCATGCTTTTGTTTGTTT
>NW_022446797.1:1837-2304 GCF_009761245.1 Sapajus apella | reverse complement strand
CAGTGGCTCATGCCTGTAATCCCAGCATTTTGGGAGGCCAAGGCAGCCAGATCACTTGAAGTCAGGAATTTGAGATCAGCCTGGCCAACATGTTGAAGTCCTGTCTCTACTAAAAATACAAAGATTAGCCTAGTGTGGTGGCGGGCACCTGTAATCCCAGGTACTCAGGAGGCTGAGGCAGGAGAATCACTTGAACCAGGATGGTGGAGGTTACAGTAAACTGAGATTGGACCACTGCATTCTATCCTGGGCAACAGAGCAAGGCTCGGTCTCAAAAAAAGAAAAAGAAACAGGGACATCTTCCTGAGGAAGGCTTAGCCCCTCTTCCAGAAGGTGAGACTGGGTCGCAGCCTTTCAGAGTCCCTCGTGTGCTGAGGCTCCCGTAAGTTCTCTCTTTCAGCTAATCTTTTCAACTTCCACCTGGCTTTCCTCCTTCCAAATGAAGAGCTGAACTAGAGCAGGTGCAG
>NW_022446797.1:549-1737 GCF_009761245.1 Sapajus apella | reverse complement strand
TTTTCTGAAATGGTAGCTTCAGTAGTGCCTAACCTAGTCCTCCATTCGAGAGGTCACTTCCAGCTCTAACAATTCCATTATTTTCTCTTTTTCTTTCAACTCTTTACCTCTTCCTGCCTGTTTTGTTTGTGTGTTTGTTTTCGTTTTTGTTTTTTTGTGGGTTTTCTTCTGTTTTGTTTTGTTTTGTTTTGTTTTGTTTTGTTTTGTTTTGTTTTGAGAGAGGGTCTTGCCCAGGCTGGAGTGCAGTGGTGCAATCTCAGCTCACTGCAGCCTCCACTTCCTGGGTTCAAGCGATTCTCCTGCCTGAGCCTCTCTTGAGCAGCTGGGATTACAGGCACCCACCACCATGCCTGGCTAATTTTTTTGTATTTTTAGTAGATGACAGGGTTTCACCATGTTGGCCAGGCTGGTTTCGAACTCCTGACCTCAAGTGATGCACCTGCCTCGGCCTCCCAAAGTGCTAGGATTACAGGCATGAGCCACCACGACTGGCCATATGTTTCCATTTTAATATGTGTAACTCACATTTATGTGTATATTACACACACATACACACATACACATACATACTCCAGTAACAATGTGCACATCTAGTGCCTAGAGCAGTGCTACTATATATTCTCTGCTGAAAAAAACAGAGATCCCTGGAGAAATGGCTAAGCTCAGACATCAGACAGGGAAAGTGCAAAATGAACCTAGAACATTTTATTGTTTCAGAAAGTAAGGAAGTCTGGCCAGATGTGGTGGCTCGCCCTGTAATCCCACCACTTTGGGAGGCTGAGGTGGACAGATTGCATGAGCTCAGGATTTTGAGACCAACCTGGGCAACATGCATGGCAAGACCCCATCTTTACCAAAAAAAAAATACAAAAATTAGCCAGGTGTGGTGGTGCCTGCTTGTAGTTCCAGCACTAGGAAGGGTGAGGTAGGAGGAACACTTGAGCTCCCTTGAGCCTGTGGGGTCAAGGCTGCAAGAAGCTGTGATAGCGCCACTGCACTCCAGCCTAGGAAGTGGAGAAAGACCCTGTCTCAGGGCCGGGCACGGTGGCTCACGCCTGCAATTCCAGCACTTTGGGAGGAGGCGGGTGGATCACTTGAGGTCAGGAGTTCTAGATCAGCCTGCCCAACATGGTGAAACCTCGCCTCTAAAAAAAAAAAAAAAAAAAAAAAAAAAAAAAAAAAAAAAAA
>NW_022446797.1:0-449 GCF_009761245.1 Sapajus apella | reverse complement strand
AAAAAGTAAGAAAGTTCTCAAAAAATTATAGAACTTTATCAGCAGATCTGGAATCGTGTGAGCAACACAATAAATAGTAATGAATTATAGCCCACTTAATACAACCTGAATCCCTGAGTCATATGGATAAATGAAAAAAGGAAGGAGGGAGGGAAGGAATTGTTCATCCTTACAGCAAAATGGCACCTAAGGTATATGGAAGAAATGGTAGAATTAGAAAATCACCATTTTGGCCAGACACAGTGGCTCCTGACTATAATCCCAGTGCTTTGGGAGGCAGAGGTGAGAGGACTGCTTGAGCCCAGGAGTTTGAGACCATATTGGGCAACATAGTGAGACTTCTTCGTACCAAAAAAGAAGTTTTTTCTGTCATCAGGCTGGAGTGCAATGGCATAATCTCGACTCATTGCAACTTCTGCTTCCCAGGTTCAAGCAATTCTCCTGCCTCA
>NW_022446796.1:0-2305 GCF_009761245.1 Sapajus apella | reverse complement strand
AAAAAAAAAAAAAAAAAAAAAAAAAAAAAGAACTTGACCACTTTCACAGTAGCTGCAAAAAATAAAATAAAATACGTAGGAATATACTTAACCATGGAAGTGAAAGACCTCTACAAGGAAAACTATAAAACACTGCTCAAAGAAATCAGATCACACAAATGGAAACACATCCCATGCTCATGGAGGGGTAGAATTAATATTGTGAAAATGACCATACTGCCAAAAGCAATCTACAAATTCAATGCAATTCTCATCAGAATACCATTATTCTTCATGGAACTAGAAAAAAACAATTGTAAAATTCATGCGAAACCGAAAAAGAGCCTGCATACCCAAAGCAAGACTAAGCAAAAAGAACAAATCTGGTAATTCCAGCTGAGGCAGGCAGATCACCTGAAGTCAGGAGTTCGACATCAGCCTGACCAACATGGTGAAATCCAGCCTCTACTAAAAATACAAAATTAGCCAGGCATAATGGTGCATGCCTCTAAGCCCAGCTACTTGGGAGGCTGAGCCAGGAGAATCGCTTGAACCCGGGAGGCAGAGGTTGCAGTGAGCCAAGGTCGTGCTATTGCACCACCTTGGGTAACAAGAGCAAAACTCCATCTCAAAAAAAAATGAACAAATCTGGAGGCATCACATTATTTGACTTCAAGCTATACTGTAAGGTCATAGTCACCAAAACAATAGTCACCAAAACAGCACCGTACTGGTATAAACACAGGGATATAGATTAATGGAACAGAATAGAGAATCCAGAAATAAAGCCAAATACTTAGAGTCAACTGATCTTTGATGAGGCAAACAAAAACGTAAAGTGGGAGAAAGGACACCCTGTTCAACAAATGGTGCTGGAATAATTGGCAAGCCACATGTAGGAGAATGCAACCGGATCCTCATCTCTCACCTTGTACAAAAATCAACTCAAGATGGAGCAAAGGCTTAATCTGAGAGCTGAAACCCTGGAGATTCTAGATGATAACATTGGAAAAACCCTTCTAGACATTGGCTTAGGGATAGACTTACTGACCAAGGACCCAAAAGCAAATGCAACAAAAACAAAGTTAAATAGATGGGACTTAGTTAAACTAAAAATCTCCTGCACAGCAAAAGAAATAATCAGCAGAGTAAGCAGACAACCCATAGAATGGGAGAAAGTCTTAGCAATCTATACATCTGACAAAGGAATGTACAAGGAACTCAAACAAATCAGCAAGAATAAAAGAATCCCATCAAAAAGTGGGCCAAGGAAATAAATAAGCATTTCTCTTTTTTTCTTGTTTTGTTTTAAAGACGGGGTTTCACCATGTTGGTCAGGCTGGTCTTGAACTCCCGACCTCAGGTGATCCACCTGCCTTGGCCTCCAAAGTGCTTGGATTACAGGCGTGAGCCACCACGCCCGGCCAGAACAAACAGTTCTCAAAAGAAGATATATAAATGGCCAACAAACATGAAAAAGTGCTCAGCATTAGTATTATCAGGGAAATGCAGATCAAAACCACAATGCGATACCACCTTACTCCTGCAATTATGGCCATAATCAAAAAGTAAAAAACATAGGCCAGGCTCAGTGGCTGATGCCTGTAATTTCAGCACTTTAGGAGGCCCAGGCAGGTGGCTTGAGCTCAGGAGTTCGAGACCAGCCTGGGCAACACGGTGAAACCATGTCTCTACTAAAATAGAAAAAATTAGCTGGGCGTGGTGGCATGTGCCTGCAGTTCTAGCTACTTGGGAGGCTGAGGCGGGAGAATTGCTAGAACTCGGGTGGTGAAGGTTGCAGTGAACCAAGATCACACCACTGCACTTCAGCCTGGGTGACAGAGCGAGACTCCATCTCTAATAATAATAATAATAAATGTTGGCGTGGATATGGTGAAAAGGGAACACCTTTAACTGTTGGTGGGAATGTAAACCAGTACAACCACTATGGAAAACAGTGTGGAGGTTCCTTACATAACTAAAAGTGTAGATCTACCACTTGATCCAGCAATCCCATTCCTGAGTATCTACCCAAAGGAAACTAAGTCATTATACAAAAGATACTTGAACATGCATGTTTATAGCAGCACAATTTGCAATTATAAAAATATGGAACCAGCCCAGATGCTCGTAAATCAATGAGTGGATAAAGAAAATGTGGTGACCGCCGGGCGCGGTGGCTCAAGCCTGTAATCCCAGCACTTTGGGAGGCCGAGGTGGGTGGATCACAAGGTCAAGAGATCAAGATCATCCTGGTCAACATGGTGAAACCCCGTCTCTACTAAAACTACAAAAAATTAGCTGGGCATGGTGGCGCGTGCCTGTA
>NW_022446795.1:1719-2305 GCF_009761245.1 Sapajus apella | reverse complement strand
AAGGACACGAACTTATCATTTTTGATGGCTGCATAATATTCCATGGTATATATGTGTCACATTTTCCCTGTCCAGTCTATCATCGATGGGCATTTGGGTTGGTTCCAGGTTTTTGCTATTGTAAACTCTGCTGCAATGAACATTCGTGTGCATGTGTCCTTATAGTAGAATGATTTATAATCCTTTGGATATGTACCCAGTAATGGGATTGCTGGGTCAAATGGAATTTCTATTTCTAGGTCCTTGAGGAATCGCCACACTGTCCTCCACAATGGTTGAACTAATTTACACTCCCACCAACAGTGTAAAAGTGTTCCTATTTCTGCACATCCTCTCCAGCATCTGTTGTCTCCAGATTTTTTAATGATCGCCATTCTAACTGGCGTAAGATGGTATCTCAATGTAGTTTTGATTTGCATTTCTCTGATGACCAGTGATGATGAGCATTTTTCCCATGTTTGTTGGCCTCATGTACATCTTCTTTTGTAAAGCATCTGTTCATATCCTTTGCCCACTTTTGAATGGGCTTGTTTGTTTTTTTTCTTGTAAATCTATTTTAGTTCTTTGTAAATTCTGGATATCAGCC
>NW_022446795.1:0-1619 GCF_009761245.1 Sapajus apella | reverse complement strand
TTTTTTGAGACAAGGTGTTGTTTTGTTACCCAGGTGTGAGTGCAGTGATGCAATCATGGCTCACTGCAGCCTCAACCTCCTGGGCTCAAGCAATTCTCCCACCTCAGCCTCCCGAGTAGTTAGGACCACAGGCACATGCCACCACACCTGATTAATTTTAATTTTTATTTTTCATAGAAATGGGATCTCATCATGTTACCCAGGCTGATCTCAAACTTCTGGACTCAAGTGATTCTCCCACCTCAGCCTCCTAAAGTGCTGAGATTACAGACATGAACCACCATGCCTAACCAGATCAGTTCTTTGGAGAAAGCTGTAGAATCAAATCTGAGTTAAGTCAGAGTTTGTCTCCAGGAAAATAAACAGCTGGCAACTTAGAATGGAAGGGATTGATGACAAGTTAGAACCTGTGAAGTAAAAGTAACTCAGATGTGCTCTTCAGACAGTAAACAGCTCTTTCTCTAACAGTTTCCAGCTCAGTAGAATTTAGAATGGCTTCTAGGAGGCCAGCCAGTCTTTTTGATCCAACATTAAATTGTAAAAATAGATGTGGAAGCCAAATTTTACAGTAGATCTAACAAAGTAGCTAATTGATATTATGCGTCTGAGAAACTGAACAGGCCTGTGAGAGCTGTAGCTAGAAGAAAAGTAAAGACTTGAGGCTCCAGCACCAAACAGATTTTCCTTAGCAATTTACAACCTGAAGCTCCAAGGAAAAACTATTTTGGCACACACCAAAACTATTCCCATGTACTGACAGGTATGGAGACTTCTATTTATATACTGTTTGATTCTTTTCTAACTCGTTTCCATGTACTATTTATATTTTTTCTCCTTAGTTTTACCTTGCATGGGTTTGCTCATTTTTTATTCTTACCTGTTGGTCAATCCTAAAATACTAAAAGGATCCAGGCAGGGCAGCTCTAAGTGGTGGCTGCATGGAGTGCTACTTCCTGTGAGGCAGCAATTCTAACCCTAGTTGGCATACACTTGAGATTTTCTCAACAGTAGAGGACGTGACCTTCCCTCTGATGCATTTTCCCACTACCAGACAGAACTATTCTCTTGATAGCATGCCACTTCTCTTTACAGAATTCAAGAATACGACATCTCAATTTAACACCTCGCCCTTCTCTGTTACTCACTCAGGACAATCTCAGTACTTCTATTACCTAGTCACAAGGGAGAATGCCTCACATTCAAATCTCGTTGGCTGGAGGGAAAGTCATTAAGCAGAAGTAATAATTCTTGTCATCACAGCTTTCTCCAAACCTGTTCCATCAGCATTTTACTCTCACTGTTAGAGCCTAGCCTCAACCGCATCAAATAGACAGTGTTCAACAGTCCCTTTCTGGGACAGATATAGTTGACTGCGTATTCTAACCCTAAGCAGTGGAGCCCTGGCTAAGAGAGAGAAGGGAAAGGAGAGAGGGAAAATCTGCAATGTTACCTTTTAAGGGAGGGAATTGAGACAAATAGTTTTTATAGTGCTAATACACAGCCTCCACTGTCCCACAATAAAAGCAATTGACCTTAAATGCCAAAAAAGGCTTTTCTATGTGAGCTGAAAACAGAGAGAGCAAAAGGGAGGATGGGCTGGAGTAATCTTGCTTGAAGTT
>NW_022446794.1:961-2306 GCF_009761245.1 Sapajus apella | reverse complement strand
TCAGCTTTTAGAAGAAACGGTTTTCTAACTCTCGGAATGTAAACATAGATGCAACTTCCTAAGGTGAGTGAACACAAAACAGAGCAGTTTGAAAGAGATGTTTCTCCTGTGTTTTAAACGCAGTCCTACTGCCACTTCTTTTATGCCTGCATAAGGCTGGAAATGTCTGTTTCCAGATTCTCCAAAGAAACGATTTCTGAACTGCTGCACACACACATCAGTTTAACTCTGTAAGTTGATTGTACAGATTGACAACCATTCGGCTAGACAGCAGCGTTTTTGTTTTAGAGCAAGATATTTCTCATTACATCCTATAGTCTAATTCACTCTGGAATATCCAAACGCAGATTACAAAAGAAAAGTGTTTCTGACTCGCTGAATCTAAACATAGAGGCAACTTCCTATGGTGAACGAACACAAAGCAGAGCAGTTTGAAATAGACGTTTCTCCTGTGTTTTAAACGCAGTCTTACTGCAAGTTCTTATATGCCTGTATACGGCTGGAAATATCTGTTTCCAGATTCTCCAAAGAAACGATTTCTGGACTGCTGCACACACACATCACTTTAACTCTGTAAGTTGATTCTTCAGCTTGACAACCATTCTGCTAGATAGCTGCGCTTTTGTTTTAGAGCAAGATATTTGTCATTACAGCCTATAGCCTCATTCACTCTAGCATATACAAACGCAGCTTTTAGAAGAAACGTGTTTGTAACTCAGTGAATCTAAACCTAGATGCAACTTCCTAAGGCGAACGAACACCAAGCAGAGCAGTTTGAACAACTCGTTTCTCCTGTGTTTTAAACGCAGTCTTACTGCTAGTTCTTAGAAGCCTGTATATTCCTGGAAATATCTGTTTCAAGATTCCCTAAAGAACAGATTTCTGAACTGCTGCACACACACATCATATCAGCTCTGTAAGTTGATTGCACAGCTTGGCAAACATTCTGCTTGATAGCGGCGTTTTTGTTTCAGTGTAAGATATTTCTGATTACATCTTATAGTCTCATTCACTAAGGAAAATCCAAACGCAGACTTCAGAAGAAAAGTGTTTCTAACTCGCTAAATCTAAACAAATATGCAACTTCCTAAGATGAACAAACAGAAAGCAGAGCAGTTTGAACTAGACTTTTCTCCCAAGTTTAAAACTCAGTCTTACGGCTAGTTCTTATATGACTGCATATGGCTGGAAATATCTGTTTCCAGATTCTCCAAAGAAACGATTTCTGAACTACTGCACACACACATCAGTTTAACTCTGTAAGTTGATTGTACAGATTGACAACCATTCTGCTAGATAGCTGCGTTTTTGTTTTAGACCAACATATTTCTCTTTACAGCCTATA
>NW_022446794.1:451-861 GCF_009761245.1 Sapajus apella | reverse complement strand
TGATTACATCTTATAGTCTCATTCACTAAGGAAAATCCAAACTCAGACTTCAGAAGAAAAGTGTTTCTAACTCGCTAAATCTAAACAAATATGCAACTTCCTAAGGTGAACAAACAGAAAGCAGAGCAGTTTGAACTAGACTTTTCTCCCAAGTTTAAAACTCAGTCTTACGGCTAGTTCTTATATGACTGCATATGGCTGGAAATATCTGTTTCCAGATTCTCCAAAGAAACGATTTCTGAACTACTGCACACACACATCAGTTTAACTCTGTAAGTTGATTTTACAGCTTGACAACCATTCTGCTAGATAGCTGCGTTTTTGTTTTAGACCAACATATTTCTCTTTACAGCCTATAGTCTCATTCACTCTGGCTTATCCAAACGCAGCTATTAGAAGAAACGTGTTTC
>NW_022446794.1:0-351 GCF_009761245.1 Sapajus apella | reverse complement strand
TACAGCCTATAGTCTCATTCACTCTGGCTTATCCAAACGCAGCTATCAGAAGAAACGTGTTTCTAACTCGCTCAATCTGAACATAGAGCCAGCTTCCTAAGGTGAACGAACACAAAGCAGAGCAGTTTGAAATAGGCGTTTCTCCTGTGTTTTAAACGCAGTCTTACTGCTAGTTCTTATGTGCCTGTATACGTCTGGAAATATCTCCTTCCCTATTGTGCAAAGAAAGGACTTCTGAACTGCTGCACTTACACATCAGTTTAACTCTGTAAGGTCATTGCACAGCTTAACAACCATTCTGCTAGATAGCTGCGTTTTTGTTTTAGACCAACATATTTCTCTTTATAGCCT
>NW_022446793.1:0-2306 GCF_009761245.1 Sapajus apella | reverse complement strand
GCAAAGGATGGTTTGATAATTTTAGAAAGTGGTTTGGCTTAAAGAAACTCAAACCAACAGCAGGAGCAGCTTCTGCCAACTGGGAGGCAGTAGAATAGTTCCTAGACACCATTAAGAAAATCATTTAGGAGAGAGGCTATATGCCTGAACAGGTTTTTAATGTTGACAGAAGTGCCCTATATTGGGGAAAAAAATGCCATCAAGGACATTTGTTAATAAGGAAAACAAGTGAGCACCAGGATTTAAAAGAGGAAGGGCTAAGCCAGCTCCATTGTTTTGTGCAAATGCAGTCGGGTTTATAATCAGGACTGTCTTCTGCCTTTATCTATAAATCTGCTAACCCCTGAGTCTTGAAGGGAAAGTTGAATATCAGCTGCCAGTCTTTTGAATACACAATAAGAAGGTCTGGACAATGACAACCCTTTTTCTGGATTGATTCCATCAATGCTTTGTCCCTGAAGTTAGGAAGTAACTTGCCAGTAAGGAACTGCTTTTTAAAGTTCTTTTGACATCAGACAATGTCCCCAGCCATCCACAACCTTGTGAGTTCAATACCAAAGGAGTTGAAATGGTCTACTTGCCCTAAACACAGCATCTCTAATTCAACCTCTAGATTAGTAGGTCATGAGGAACTTAAAGGCTCATTACACACCATACTTTGTGGAAAGGATTGTCAACACTTTGGAAGAGAATGCTAATAGAAAGAACATCATGCAATTCTGGTAGGATTATGTCATTGAAGATGCCATCATTGTTATAGAAAAGACTGTGAAAGCCATCAAGCCCTTAAAAATAAATTACTACTGGAGAAAACTGTATCCAGACGTTGTGCTTGATTTCATAGGATTTATGATACAGTCAGTCAAGGAAATCATGGAACAGATTGTGGACATGGCAAAAAAGGTGAGGATGAAGGGTGTTAAGATATGGATCTTGGAGAAATTCAAGGGCTAATAGACACCACACCAGAGGAATTAACAGGAGACAACTTGATGGAAATGGTGCTTCAAAACTAGTGCCAGACAGTGAGGAAGAAGACATAAAGGCCAGAAAACAAGTCAGTATCAGACAGTCTGATACAAGGGCTTCAGTTATTAAAGACTGCTATTAACTTCGGCTAAAACATGGACCAATGTCTGATATGGGCACTGAAAATAAAGCAAACAGTAGAAGAAGAATTGGTCCCATACAGAAACATTTTTAGAGAAATGAAAATGCAAAAGAAGCTAGACAGAAATTACATTGCACTTCCATAAAGTTACGTCAAGTGTGTGTGCCTCCTCTTCTACCTCCTCTGCCTCTGCCACAGCTGAAACAGCAGGACCAAGCCCTCCTCTTCTTCCTCTGCTTCAGCCTACCCAGTATGAAGATGATGAGAATGATTATCCACTTCCACTTAATGATGAATAGTAAATATGTTTCCTCTTTCTTTTGATATTCTTAATACTTTATCACCCAGGCTTGAGTGCAGTGGTGCCATCATGGCTCACTACAGCCTCACTGCAGCCTGAATCTCCTGAGCTCAATCATCCTCCCACCTCAGCCTCCCCAGCTGACTACAGGTGCATGGCACTGTGCTCAGCTAGTTTTTAAAAAACTTTTTTGTAGAGACAAGATCTTACAATGTCACCAGGCTGGTTGGAATTCCAGAACTTAAGTGATTTCCTGCCTCTGTCCAGTGTGATTACAGGCATGATCCACGATGCCTGGCCTTAATACCCTTTTTTTTCCCTAGCTTACTCTATCGTAAGAACAAAACATATATCTATAACATGTAAAATATGTATTAATTGACAGTTTAAGTTGCTGGTAAGGCTTCTGGTCAATAGTAGGCTATTCGTAGTTAAGTTTTTGTGGAGTCAGAAGTTATATGAAGATTTTTGACTGTGCTCCGAACACCTGTATTGTTTAAGGATCAGCTGTATTTGCCTTGTGTTGTAGTGGTCATGTATTTTAGAAACATTGTCTTCTTTTTACTTATGACATGGCTGTTGTTTATTGTTTAACAAATACTTATAAGTCCTGGGTTATGACCAATGCTATGAAATGTGCAGATACATTTTTGCTAGAGGTTATTTGGAATTGTGTTTATAACCAGCTTTGCTA
Organism: Sapajus apella; assembly: GCF_009761245.1. Lineage (NCBI taxonomy): Eukaryota > Metazoa > Chordata > Mammalia > Primates > Cebidae > Sapajus > Sapajus apella. Next base: position 200 of record NW_022446793.1, on the reverse strand, counting down.
TGCATAGTTTTAATCATATAAAATATACAATAATATTCCCTTAAACAGATCTTTTATCTACTTCTAAACACTTATTTTACATGTCCTGCATTTAGAATTAAGCCGAATGTAATTAAAAAGTTCCACAGTTTTAGAAACGTAGGCTTAACAAGTTTCTCTGCTTAAAATTTCAGAGTAATAAGTAATAATCTTGGTGTAAT
>NW_022446792.1:0-2306 GCF_009761245.1 Sapajus apella | reverse complement strand
CCCCTGTGAGTATTCAGCAGAATATTGATTGGCACATGAGTGTAACAGAACTACTCACAGTCAACAGAAATCATCTAAGTGTTCAGAGGGAATGGTTTTTGACACAGAGCTAGAAGTAGTGCCTGAAAAACCTAATAATTGTGGAGAGATCCAGAATACTCAGAAGGGTCTTGCCTCTGACTAAATGCTACTAATGTCTTGCTTGACAAATCTTAAGACTGAAAACCAAAGTGTTTCCAAGTAATTGAATTGCATCCTAGTGCAAAGCTCAAGGATATGTGTTCGTAAGCATGACATCCATTCAAAGATTATCATGCATGCAAAAAAGCAAGAAAGTATAAACCAGCATGAGGAGAAAAATCAACCCATCAAAGCCAACCAAGAAGTGCCAGAGATGTTAGATTTAGGCAAGGGTATTAAATCAATGACTATTTCTGTACTTCAGACGTTTAAAAAGTAAGGAGCGACAGCTGGGCACGGTGGCTCACGCCTGTAATCCCAGCACTTTGGGAGGCCGAGGAGGGCAGATCATGAGGTCAGGAGTTCAAGACCAGCCTGGCCAACAGAGTGAAACCCCGTCTCTACTAACAATACAAAAAGTAGACAGGTGTGGTGTTGGGCACCTGTAATCCCAGCTACATGGGAGGCTGAGACAGGAAAATAGCTTGAACCCAGGAGGCTGAGGTTGCAGTGAGCCGAGATCACACCATTGCACTCCAGCCTGGGCAACAGAGTAAGACTCTATCTCAAATAAATAAATAAATAAATGAGAGACATGAAAGATTTATTTTTTAAAAAAGACCCAAATCAGATTTCTGGAGAGGAAAACTACATGGTGCCTGAGATGATAAATGCACCAGAAGGGATTCATGCCAGAGTAGCCATTGTAGATGAAAAGATGAGTGAATTCGAAGATACAGCAATAGAAACTATCCTCAATGAAACAAAATTGGAAAAAGACCACAAGAAAAATGAACACAGCATCAGTTAGCTATGGGACACTGTCAGGCAGCCTAATAGATGTGTAACTGGAATCTGTGTAGAAGAAGGGTAGAAAGGTGTTTGGAAAAATATTTGAAGAAATAATGGCTGAAAATTTTCCAAAATTTATGAACTGTCAAGCCACAGATCCAAGAAGCTAAGTGAAACCTGCAGCACAAGAAGCATGAAGAAAGCCGCTCCAAGGTCTATCATAATCAAATTGCTCAAAACAGATGATTAAGAGCAATCTTAAAAGCAACCAGGGCCAGGTACAGTGGCTCACGCCTGTAATTCCAGCACTTTGGGAGGCCAAGGAGGATGAATCACAAGGTCAGAAGTTTGAGGCCAGCCTTGCCAACACAGTGAAACCCTATCTCTACTAAATACAAAAATTAGCCAGATTTGGTGGCTTGTGCCTGTAGTTCCAGCTACTCGGGAGGCTGAGGTGGGAGAATCACTTGAACCTGAGAGGTGGAGGTTACCGGAAGAGAAGACCGTAGGGAAGGACTGTAGACTGTGGAGGGAACCTCAGCATCAAAAAAAAAAAAAAGACATTTTACATAGAGAGAGAGGAAGCACAACACAAATGACATTAGACTTCAATAATAAGGCATGAGAGCATACAATGGAGTAATAACTTTATTATATTTGAAAAGCAATATTGTTAACCTGCAACATCAAACTCGGCAAACATCTTTCAAAACCAAAGGTGAAATGAAGACCTTTATCGACACCAACATACAAGAACTGAAAGAATTCACCAATACATTTGCAGCATAAGAAAAGTTAAAGGGGGCCGGGCGCGGTGGCTCACGCCTGTAATCCCAGCACTTTGGGAGGCCGAGGCGGGTGGATCACAAGGTCAAGAGATCGAGACCATCCTGGTCAACATGGTGAAACCCCGTCTCTACTAAAAATACAAAAAATTAGCTGGGCATGGTGGCGCGTGCTTGTAGTCCCGGCCACTCGGGAGGCTGAGACAGGAGAATTGCCTGAACCCAGGAGGCGGAGGTTGCGGTGAGCCAAGATTGCGCCATTGCACTCCAGCCTGGGTAACAAGAGCGAAACTCCATCTCAAAAAAAAAAAAAAAGAAATGTTAAAGGAAGTCCTTTAGGCATATGCAAAATGACAACAGATGGAAATAATGGAACTACACAAAGGAATGAAGAATGGCAGGTGATAGAACACTCCACACAAGAAGAGCATTTACCAAAATAAACTATATTCTCAGCCATGAAACAAGTCTTAATGAATACAAAATGATTCAAATAGTATACAGTGTGTTCTCTTCACAGTATAATTAGGTTAGAAATCAATAATGGAA
>NW_022446791.1:0-2307 GCF_009761245.1 Sapajus apella | reverse complement strand
CCCCTCAACAGAGAATTCTGCAGCCCACAGTGTCAGTAGTGCAGAGGTTGGGAAACCATGATCTATAGACACAAACTTATTAGGAAGAAAGAGCAAGTGATTTTATAAATAAAGGGGCTTAAAATTTTTTTTTAATTATTTTTGAGACAAGGTCTTGCTTTGTCACCCAGGCTGGAGTGCAGTGGTGCGGTCATAACTCACTGCACCCTTGACCTCCTGGGCTCAACTTATCCTCCCACCTTAGCCTCCTGAGTAGCTGGGACCATGGGTACACACCACTATGCCCGACTAATTTTTACATCTTTTGTAGACAGAGTCACTATGTTGCCCAGGCTGGTCTTGAATCCCTGGGCTCAAGTGATCCTCTCACCTCAGCCTCCCTGATGTGCTGGGATTTCAGGTGCGAGTCACCAAACCCAGCCAAATAAAGGGGCCTTGACAAGAGGGGTTGCAGATGTGAGTGTTTCCCTCAGTGTGGATACCCAACCTTATGCTTCAAGAAAGAGTTTCGTGACCTCAGTGTACTTTTCTTAAGAACATGGTCCCAATCTATTAACTCCATCTGTTTCTCTAAGAAGGAAGCAGTGTTTGGGGATTCTTGGCCCATTTCAGAGTCTGCCCTGGGTCTCCCATAATCCATATTCATTATGAATGTTCCCCCTCTCTCTCACCTGTGGATTTGGGCTTGATTTATGTCTCTGGGTATGACAAGAGTTCACTGGGGATCTTTGCTAGCAGTGGAGAGGGATCTCTGAATAAACTTGACTTTTATTTATTTGTTTGTTTATTGTTTGAGACAGAGTCTCACTGTCGCCCAGGCTGGCGTGTAGTCATGCGATTTCTGCTCACTGCAACCTCCACCTCCCAGATTCAAGCAATTCTCCTGCCTCAGCCGGCTGAGTAGCTGGGATGGCAGGCATGCACCACCACACCCGGCTAATTTTTGTATTTTTAGTAGAGATGGGGTTTCACCATGTTGGCCAGGCTGGTCTCAAACTCCTGACCTCAAGCGATCCACCCGCTTTAGCCTCCCAAAGTGCTGGGATTATAGGTGTGAGCCACCATGTCCAGGTGTAAACTTGATTTGTTGTGTTTCTAGGAGAACCTGTCAGAGCTCCTTCAGGAGAAGGTCAAGTTGACATTCAATCAGCAGCTGACCCGCTTCTCTGCCTACGTGGTGGCCTGGGTTGTCTCTACAGGAGTGGCCATCGTCTGCTGTGTAGCCGTTTATTACCTGGCTGAGTACAACTTAGAGGTAACCAACACCAGGGCTCAGGGCAGAGAGAACCAGGTGAAGGGATGAAATGCTGAAAGGGAAGGGTGGCGTGCAGCCCACGGTTCAACCTAGGATCTATGGCCAGCAGCATTAGCACCAGCAGGAAACTTGTCAGAAATACAGGGGTGAGGCACGGTGGCTCACACCTGTAATCCCAACACTGGGAGGCTGAGGCGGGAGGATCACCTGAACCCAGGAGTTCGAGACCAGCCTGGGAAACATGGAGACTCCATCTCTACAAAAATTTTAAAACTTAGCCTGGCATGGTGGTGTGCACCTGTAGTCCTGGCTACAGTGGTAGTCATTCATTGGTGACTACAGTTTAATGTGAATGGTAGCTCAGCTCAACTGCGTTGTTTCGTAGCCCTGGGGCCAGACCTTGCCTTGTTTGATCTCAGTTAATTATTGCAACATCTCTGTGGATTATGTGAACACCTCTCCATTGTACAGATAGAGAAAAGGGGCTCAGAGAAGCTAAGGCTCTGGCCCCAGACCTTGCAGCTTATGTGTGAGGAGGGAGCCACATTGGAACCCAGGTTGCCCTGGCTCCCTGGTTCCAAAGATACCACCAAAAATGCAAGTGGTGCTTTTGAACCATCCATAGGTAGACGGAAATAGGGTGAGGTCCACGCAGGGAAGAGGTGGGAAGGTGAGACATCAGATAAATCCATTGGAATCCCTGACTCCAAGAGCCACGGAAGGACATCTGGCAGAGGTGCAGCCCCGGCTCCACTCCCAGCGAAATGCCAGAGTGCTGCCTCCTCCTGGAGGCCCAGTGCCTCTCCCAGCAACACACAAAAGTGCAGCATGGAGCCGGGTGCGGTGGCTCATGCCTGTAATGCCAGCACTTTGGGAGGCCGAGGCAGGCAGATCACTTGAGATCAGGAGTTCGAGACCAGCCTGACCAACATGGCGAAATCCCATCTCTACTAAAAATATAAAATTAGCTGGCTGTAGTGGTGCGCACCTGTAATCCTAGCTACTCAGGAGGCCGAGTCAGGAGAATCACTTGAACCTGGGAGGCAGAGGTT
>NW_022446790.1:0-2307 GCF_009761245.1 Sapajus apella | reverse complement strand
TTTTAAATGATTTTTCCTTATGTGTGATTACAAGTATACCTCTACAGAAAGTTAGTATACTCTCACACAAGCTAATTTTTTGGAGTAAAAGGCCTACTGTAGAAACTCCCAGAAACACAATAGTGATAAGCATCCACAGAACGCCAAGAAAGTCATGCCCAGAATACAAATAATCAGGTGGAAAAATGATCGCCTGGAATAATAACAGTTGAAATAAAGGTCAGTGACATTTACGATATTTCAGTAAAAAATGATAATCCTTAGAAACCGTCAAGCTTCTTTAAGAGGTAACCACACCCCTCAGATATCACCAGGGGATTCCACTGCTTCAAGAAAGATTGGAAGTCACCAGTCTCATGTTTTTTGCATGGCTGGCAGTGTTTTCAGGCATTCTACATGTAGAGTGTCTTTTGTTTTTCTTTTTATGGATGTAAAGCAGGCATATCCAATTTTTTGGCTTCCCTGGGCAATATTAAAAGAAGGAAACTTGCCTTAGGCCACACATAAAATACATTAACACTAACAATAGCTGTCGATCTAAAAAAATCACAAAAAGTCCAGGCGCAGTGGCTCATGCCTGTAATCCCAGCACTTTGGGAGGCTGAGGCTAGCAGATCACCTGAGGTCAGGAGTTCCAGACCAGCCTGGCCAACAGGGTGAAACCTCATCTCTACCAAAAATACAAAAATTAGCCAGGTGCGGTGGCAAGCACCTGGAATCCCATCTACTCAGGAGGCTGAGGGAGAAGAATGGCTTGAAAGAGGGAGGCAGAGGTTGCAGTGAGCCGAGATGGTGCCATTGCCCTCCATGCCCTCCAGCCTGGGAGACAAGAAGGAGATTGTGTTTCAACAACAACAACAAAAAATTACAAATTTATTTATTTATTTTTTAAATTGCATTTTAGGTTTTGGCCTACATGTGGAGAACATGCAAGATTGTTGCATAGGTACACTTGCGGCATTGTGATTTGCTGCCTTCCTCCCCTTCACCTATATCTGGCATTTCTTCCCATGCTGTGTCTCCCCAACTCCTCACCCCACGCTGTCCCTCCCCTATTTCCCCCCAACGGACCCCAATAAGTGGTGCTGCCCTCCCTGTGTCCATGTGTTCTCATTATTCAACACCCGCCTATGAGTGAAAACATGCGGTGTTTGATTTTCTGTTAATTTTTTATTTTATAATTTGTGAGAGTGTCCTGCTCAGTCACCCAGGCTAGAATGCAATGGTGCAATCTTGGCTCACTGTAACCTCTGCCACCTGGGTTCAAGCCATCCTCTTACCTCAGCCTCCTGAGTAACTGGTATTACAGGTGCCTGCCACCATGCCTGGCTATTTTGTGTGCCTTTAGTAGAGACAGGGTTTCACCCTGTTGGCCAGGCTGGTCTGGAACTCCTGACCTCAACTGATCTGCCGGCCTCAGCCTCCCAATTACAGGCGTGAGTCACCACACCTGGCCTGTCATTTCTTTATATTTGAATAACATAAGGCCTTTAAGACCCTTTCTCCTTTGGGTCAATCGATGATCGGCACCAAACACATTTTACAAAGCAAAGGACAGTACAGTCCTCATTCACATCCTGGTCATGATGCCACTCCTAGTGACTCTCATACTGCAAACGTCCCAGCAGGCACACCCCTTTCCTCTCCATCTGATGGGCTTCTCAGCTCCCATCACACTGACTGGACACAGACTCCCTAGACGCAGCCCAAAGAGCAGAAGACATGGACGACTCAGAAGTTTCTAAAAAGTCATCAAACGAGATGACGCAAAACTTAAATGACATTTCACTTTGTTTTGGTTTATTCTGTTTGAGACAAGAGCGCAGTAGGTGTCCAATTAATCTTTTTGGAATCTTTTGTAGAGATGGGGTTTCTCTCTGATGTTCAGGCTAGTCTTAAGCTCCTGGTCTCAGGTGATCTGCCTACCTTAACCCCCCAAAGCACTGAAATTACAGGCCTGCACTGTATAATTTGCTGTGTGACACAGCGCAATAGGAAAGAAGAAACGCCACGGGTCCAGTGTCTACTCATATGGGTGGATTGATGGCTGGGAAACCCCAGGAGGAGCCAGAAGAGCAGCCATAGCACCTGAATTTCCAGGGCCTTTCAGGGCACCCTGAGGTGGCCAGGACAGAGGTGGGGGTGGCTTAGTGTTGCGGGAGGGAAGGGGGTGGGATCTGAGTTGAGGAGGGGGACGGGAGGGTAGGTGAGGAAGGGGAAAATGGGATGTTGGGCACCTGGAGGAGGGAGTCTGGGAAAGGAATCTGGTTCAAACTAAGTCTTCAAGGGTGAGAGGAAGGTTCAGCT
>NW_022446789.1:0-2307 GCF_009761245.1 Sapajus apella | reverse complement strand
AGACTATAAAAGAGAACACATGGGCCAGGGATGGTGGTTTATACCTGTAATTCCAGAACTTTGGGAGGCCAAGAAAGGTAGATCACTTGAGGTCAGGAGTTTGAGACCAGCCTGGCCAACGTCGTGAAACCCCGTCTCTACTAAAAATATAAAAATTAGCCGAGTGTGGCAGCACACCTGTAATTCCAGCTACTTGGGAGCCTGAGGCAGAGGATCCCTTGAACCTGGGAGGCAGAGGTTGCCATGAGCTGAGACCACGCTCTGCTCTCCAGCCTAGCAGAAAGAGACAACATCAAAACCAAAAAAAAAAAAAAAAAAAAAAGAAAAGAAAAAGCAATAACACATAATAGGGTCGTCTGTAAAATTAGGAGCAGTAACATAGAGAAGGAGTAATTAGAGTAGGCCGAAAAAAATCGAAAGATCTTCTTGAACAAGATCCTGAAGAAATGTATGAAAACGCGCTGACTCAAGGAATAAGGAAGCACATGAGTGAGTCCAGCAGCATCACCTAAATTCCCTTCCCACCATCTCCCCGTTATCTTCTCCCACGTCTCCTAACCAACCTACAGAAATTTAAAAACATTGAATTTTTATCTAAATCCGATAGGGGATGGACAGGAAGAGAATTACTGATTACTCCTTCAGTCAGGATTCATCCTAGCAGTAATTATTTGTAATTTAACAGAAATAAGTTCATTTGACTAAAGTGATAGCTTGGAAATCACTAACATGAAAAAGGAAATGTTTTAGAGAGTATGGATGACATATGTGAATGAAAGAGAAATCACCTCACCCTTAAACTCGCTGGTTTGAGGAAGTGAGGGCCCCACAGATCTGATATACAGATCCCACATGTGAGTTTTCTGAACTGAACCAACTGCCGTCTATCTGCACTAGTGAGACAGTATTCCTAACCAAAGCAGGGAAAATAATGATATGATCCCAGGAAGTCCTTGCATTCCCAGACTTCTGATCTCATCTGTTTAATTTGTCATTGTAGAGACCAAGAAAAAGCTTCCCCTTCTACCCTCTGAAAGTTTGCTGAACATAGACTATTGACAAATTAATAAGAAGAAAAAAAGCATACAAAATTTATTTAACATGTATAGCTCAGGGGAATCAAAAGAGGATGATTACCCAATAACCCAGTAAGGTCCGAGTGTTTATATACCATTCCTCATAGGGAATGGGGAGATGAAGGGTAGAGCAGTAAATGGTTTTCACGGGGAATGAACGAACCCAAAGAACAATGATCTGGGACAAAGTTCCTATGAGCCCTGGGGTAGGTGGCCAGATGGTGAAGGGCAGAACTGTGAACAAAGGTTGTTTTATTATGCAGATAGAGCCTCTCAGGTTCTCTCTCTCAGCTGCACTTGGAGGAATACATGAAAGGTCTATCAGGGCAAGGTGAGGACTCCTAGTTTCTTCTCCTTTGGTTAATCTTTCCTGGTTATTTGGTGAGATTCCTGGGGAGGGCGTTTTAAGACAATTGCATTTCTATTTTATTTTATTTTATTTTATTCTTTTAGATGGAGTTTTGCCCTGTCGCCCAGGTTGGAGTGCAGTGATGCAATCTCAGTTCACTGCAACCTCCACCTCCCAGGTTCAAGTGATTCTCCTGCCTCAGCCTCCCGAGTAGCTGGGATTACAGGGACCTACCACCACACCCAGCTAATTTTTTGTATTTTTAGTAGAGATGAGGTTTCACCATGTTGGCCAGGCTGGTCTCGAACTCTTGGACTTAAGTGATCTGCCCACCTCAGCTTCCCAAAGTGCTGGGGTTACAGGCATGAGCCACCATGCCCGGCCAACAATTTGCATGTCTTTTGGAAAGAATCTTTCTTAGATAAGGAAGCTCCAGAGAGAGTCCCTGCTGGTGCTTCAGGAAAGTAAGAGGATGGGGGTGAGGTGTAGGTAAGGGTGGGGAGAGGTCAGAGAAAGTTACCTGGAGGCGGCTTCTTTAGTTCAGCATGTCAAAGTGCCGTATTTTGGGGTATCATTTTCTGAGCCCCAGCAGCATCACAGGCCATAGTTCCTAAAACTGTAGAGACGGCACTGAAGACTGCCGTGTTAGAAACATGGACATAGTTCATTTCCACCTGAGACAGCCTCAGCCTGGACTTGATTGTCCATATCACTATCAGCATTTGGTCAAAGCCGTTCAGCAAGTCTCTAGGCAGTTCCGAACTTTCCCACATCTTCCTCTCTTCTCGGAGTATTGTCTAGACGTCTCTGAAGTGAAAAGAGCCAAGACTTGGATCTAGAAGTCAGTGGTAGAATGGGAAAAACTCTAGTTGTAACTTAGAA
>NW_022446788.1:0-2308 GCF_009761245.1 Sapajus apella | reverse complement strand
GGCCTATAATCCAAACACTTTTTGATCCACGTGGATCACGAGGTCAGGAGTCCAAGACCAGCCTGGCCAAGATGTTGAAATCCCATGTCTACTAAAAATACAAAAATCAGCCGTGCTCGGTGGCAGGTGCCTGTAATGCCAGCTACTCAGGAGGCTGAGGCAGGAGAATCACTTGAACCTGGGAGGTGGAGGTTGCAGTAAGCTGAGATCACATCACTGCACTCTAGCCTGAGCAACAGAGCAAGACTCCATCTCAAATTAAAAAAAAGAAAGAAAGAAATTGAAGTAGGAAAATGGCTCAGAAGACCCACAATGGTTCAAATACAGGAATATATGTTATTGTCATATAGACTCCAGCAGTGGGTGCCCCTTTCCCCTTTCCCCTGGTAGCCAAGAGTCAAGACAGGGCCACCAGCACATACCCCGAGTCCAGGCGGCATTGATTCCCCACCAGAACTGAGCTGAGGCTCAGTGGGGGATAACCCAAGAAAGCACTAACAATGACACCTTTTGGTTTTCTACTCTTCAGACCCAGGGCCACGGACCCATGAATAGAGTTTTTTGGGTTTTTTTTGTTTTTTGTTTTTTGAGACGGAGTTTTGCTCTGTCACTCAGGCTGGAGTGCAGTGGCACAATCTCAGCTCACTGCAACCTCTGCCTCCTGGGTTCAAGAAATTCTCTGCCTCAGCCACCTAAGTAGCTGGGATTACAGGCGCCCGCCCGCTACCATGCCCAGCTAATTTTTGTATTTTATTTTATTTTATTTTATTTTATTTTATTTTATTTTATTTTTTGAGACGGAGTTTCACTCATGTTACCCAGGCTGGAGTGCAATGGTGCGATCTCAGCTCACCGCAACCTCCGCCTCCCGGGTTCAGGCAATTCTCCTGCCTCAGCCTCCCGAGTAGCTGGGATTACAGGCACGCACCACCATGCCCAGCTAATTTTTTGTGTTTTTGGTAGAGACGGGGTTTCACCATGTTGACCAGGATGGTCTTGATCTCTTGACCTCGTGATCCACCCGCCTCGGCCTCCCAAAGTGCTGGGATTACAGGCTTGAGCCACCACGCCCGGCCTTAATTTTTGTATTTTTAATAGAGGCGGGGTTTCACCATCTTGGCCAGGCTGGTCTTGAACTCCAGACCTCATGATCCACCTGCCTCAGTCTCCCAAAATGCTAGGATTACAGGCATGAGCCACTGTGCTCAGCCTAGAGTTGTTTTTGTTTTTTAATCAGCATCTCAATTTATTTTCCCTTCGACCCCAGTTCCTTCCATGCTACTCTCCACACTCCAGGACCTCACCAGCAGGGAGCAGGCAGCAGCTAATTTGGGTACCATTTAAAGGTTCCCCATTCTGGCCCACCTTCTACTCTCTCGCCTTCAAATCTTTGTATCTGGAGTTGTTTTCTTCCAAGAAGCTGAAATACCCAAGGTTGGTACCTCTCATAACCAACCCACACCAGGCCCCACCTCCTCTTTAGGAACTGGCCAAATTTGGCATTTTTCATGACAGCCTGCCATTTCTAGATGTTTTCTCCATTAAAGAAGAAAAAAAGCCGGGCGCGGTGGCTCAAGCCTGTAATCCCAGCACTTTGGGAGGCCGAGGCGGGTGGATCACGAGGTCAAGAGATCGAGACCATCCTGGTCAACACGGTGAAACCCCGTCTCTACTAAAAATACAAAAAATTAGCTGGGCATGGTGGCATGTGCCTGTAATCCCAGCTACTCAGGAGGCTGAGGCAGGAGAATTGCCTGAACCCAGGAGGCGGAGGTTGCGGTAAGCCGAGATCGCACCATTGCACTCTAGCCTGGGTAACATGAGTGAAACTCCGTCTCAAAAAAAAAAAAAAAAAAAAAGAAGAAAAAAAAATCACTGTTTTCTCCTTAACTTCAAGCTACCACTCTCTCCTCTTCCCCCATAAGGGAATAGAAAACAAAAAGTTGAAATATAAAAATCCCCCTCCTCCCATTATTTAAGCTATTGTCATCACTCTTCCCTCTGCCCCATATAGATGTGAAGCCCTTTGCCTCACTCTTGACAGTTTGAGGGGCCAATGGGCAGGGACTGTGGTTTGAATTTCTGAATTGTTTTTCCTTCCACTCAGGCATTGGGGTCTCCTCACCCTTGGCCACATGAGTTTCTTTAGAATCCTTTGGTCAACTAGGACCTTGATTTAGAGGCAGTTTAGTCTGGGGTATTTTTGTTCTGTTTGTTGTTCTGTCTGTCAGTTCTGTCTGTTTGCCTGTTTTCTTCGGTCTGTCAGTTTTTGCTTTTTTTCATCATTGTGGTTCTGGAAACTTCTAGT
>NW_022446787.1:503-2308 GCF_009761245.1 Sapajus apella | reverse complement strand
GTATTTCCAACCGTATACAGACCATGAAGAATTAGCTTTAAGATCGCATCTAAATCATACGAAGAAAGTCTCTTTCAAACTGCTCCACTGTGTGTTCGTTCAACTTAGGAAGTTGCATCTATGTTTAGATTCTGCGAGTTAGAAACACGTTTCTCCAAAAAGCTGCGTTTGGATATTCCTGAGTGAATGGGAGTATAGGGCTAAAGAGAAATATCTGGCTCTAAAACAAAAACGGAGCTATGTAGCAGAGTGATTGTCAAGGTGTATATTAAACTTACAGAGTTAAACAACTGTGTGAATGTAGCAGTTCACTAACCTTTTCTTTGGAGAATATGGAAAGTGATATTTCCAGCCATATACAGACTCTTAAGAATTAGCGTTATGATCGCATCTAAATCATATGAGAAACGTCTCTTTCAAACTGCTCCACTGTGTGTTCGTTCACCGTCCGAGGTTGCATCGGTGTTTAGAATCTGCGAGTGGGAAACACGTTTCTCCAAAAAGCTGCGTTTGGGTATTCCTGAGTGAATGGGTGTATAGGGTTTAAAGAGAAATATCTGGCTCTAAAACGAAAACGGAGCTATGTAGCAGAATGATTCCCAAGATGTATATTTAACTTACAGAGGTAAACAATTGTGTGAATGTAGCAGTTCACTAACCCTTTCTTTGGAGAATCTGGAAAGAGATATTTCCAGCCATATAGACACTCTTAAGAATTAGCATTAATATTGCATCTAAACCATACAAGATACGTATCTGTCAAACTGTTCCACTGTGTGTTCGTTCACCGTCGGAAGTTGCGTCTATGTTTAGATTCTGCGAGTGAAAAACACGTTTCTTCAAATAGCTGCGTTTGGATATTCCTGAGTGAATGGGAGTATAGGGTTTAATGAGAAATATCTGGCTCTAAAACAATAACGGAGCTATGTAGAAGAATGATTGTCAAGGTGTATATTAAACTTACGGAGTTAAACAATTGTGTGAATGCAGCAGTTCACTAAGCCATTCTTTGGAGAATCTGGAAAGAGATATTTCCAGCCATATGCAGACTGTTAAGAATTAGCTTTAAGATCGCATCTTAATCATACGAGGAACGTCTCTTTCAAACTGCTCCACTGTGTGTTCATTCACCTTCTGAAGTTGTATCTATGTTTAGATTCTGCGAGTTAGAAACACGTTTCTCCAAAAAGCTGCGTTTGGATACTCTTGAGTGAATGGGAGTATAGTGTTTAATGAGAAATATCTGGCTTTAAAACCAAAACGGTGCTATGTAGCAGAAAGATTGTCATGGTGTATATTAAACTTACAGAGTTAAACAATTGTGTGAATGCAGCAGTTCACTAACCCTTTCTTTGGAGAATCTGGAAAGAGATGTTTACAGCCATATGGAGACTTAAGAATAAGCTTTAAGATCGCATCTAAATCTTACAAGAAACCTCTCTTTCAAACTGCTCCACTCTGTGTTCGTTCACCTTCGAAAGTTGCATCTATGTTTAGATTCTGCGATTTAGAAACACGTTTCTCCAAAAAGCTGCGTTTGGATATTCCTGAGTGAATGGGAGTATAGGGTTTAAAGAGAAATATCTCGCTCCAAAACAAAAACGGAGCTACGTAGCAGAATGATTGTCAAGGTGTATATTAAACTTACAGAGCTAAACAATTGTGTGAATGTAGCAGTTCACTAACCCTTTCTTTGGAGAATCTGGAAAGAGATATTTCCAGCCATATGGAGACTCTTAAGAATTAGCATTAATATTGCATCTCAACCATACAAGAAACGTATCTTTCAAACTGCTCCACTGTGT
>NW_022446787.1:0-403 GCF_009761245.1 Sapajus apella | reverse complement strand
GAGAAATATCTGGCTCTAAAACAAAAACGGAGCTATGTAGCAGAATGTATCTCAAGCTGTATATTAAACGTACAGAGCTAAACAATTGTGTGAATGTAGCAGTTCACTAACCACTTCTTTGGAGAATCTGGAAATGGATATTTCGAGCTATATACAGACTCTTAAGAATTATCTTTAAGATCGCATCTAAATCACACGAGAAACGTCTCTTTCAAACTGTTCCACTGTGTGTTCGTTCACCTTCGGAAGTTGCATCTATGTTTAGATTCTGCGAGTGAGAAACACGTTTCTCCAAAAAGCTGCGTTTGGATATTCCTGAGTGAATGGGAGTATAGGGCTTAATGAGAAATATCTGGCTCTAAAACAAAAACGGAGTTGTGTAGCAGAATGATTGTCAAGGTGT
>NW_022446786.1:0-2309 GCF_009761245.1 Sapajus apella | reverse complement strand
CACACACACACACACACACACACACACACACACACACACACACACACGTCTGACACATACTAAGCATTGTATTGGCGTTTGGTATTATGATTAGACTGGGAAGCTTTCCGGGAGTGGGAATGGAAAGGGCAGGGTAGGGGGGTGATTCCTAGGGTAGGCAGTTGTTCTATAAAGGCATGGTATGCACAATGGAACCATTTGTGTAAAGGAAGCAGGGCAGGTTTTTCCGGCTTGAGACTTAGGTGGGACCAAGGAGGCAACTCACATGGACGGAGCTGGACACTGGGACTGGAGAGCTGTCCCCAGACTAGCATGGTGAGGGGTTCACATGATGGGGCCAGGCCCTGTGGCTCAGGATAGGTAAGGCATGTGCAGGCCAATTGGAGAGCTACTCTCCACCAGCGCTGTCGGGCCAACTGTGTTCCTTCTGGAACCTCAGGCGATGAATCTGTTGAGCATTGACTGTACCTGAGAGTACACCTAGGAACGCCTGGGGGTGATGGGGCCTCGGCTGGGCAGAGCAGCGGAGCCTCGGGGTGTGCCATGGAGCAGAGGCTGGTACCAGCAGGGCCCTGGGCCTGGGAATGCTTGGATGCCAGGCCCATTGGCCTTTCCACAGAGGATAATTCTTAAGCGTTTTAAGCCCTTCTCACCCACGGCACAGAGCAAAGTCCAACTGGAATTTCTCCAAAGGGGTAGATTGCAGCCTGCTCCCAAGTTGAGAATGGAGGAGGCAGAACCTAGCATGGGGGAAGGAATAGAGCTGGGAAGATCCAGACCTGGGGAGAGGGACCTCACGGGTACGCAGGAGTGAGGAAGACAGTTAGTTCTGGGCACTGGGAGATGAGACTTCCAACCCTGACTCTGCCTCTAACCACTGTTTGACCTTGAGCGCACTTCTTCTCTTCTGTGGGCCTCCGTTTCGACATCTGTTCGAGGAGATTCTTTTCTAGCCACACTCCTGGAGCCTCAGGAGACTGTGTATGTTTCTCCAGGGATATAAAGGAAGCTTGAGAAGGACAAGAAGAAGAGGAAGGAGGGGACGCTGGAGAAGGTGGCCCAGTCCGGGTCCTGTCTTAAATAAACTTTTCTACCAGCTCTGAAGCCACGGTCTCTTCCACCATGCCCAGGACGAGGCTGGTGATACTGGGCTGGCAGCTGCAGGGCTACAGCGGGGCTGGAAGGAACCAGAGCCATCTGATCCATGGGTTCCCAGCCCGGCTACGCATCTGAGCCATCTTGGAGAATTGGCCTTGGGTGGGGTGCTCTCCGGGTGATGTTTTTAAGTAGCCAGCTTAACACCAGGAAGCCATGTTTGATATCCCTACATGAAGTCTGGCTCCCTCATTTGATAAATGAAGAAATTTTGGCCAGTGATAGGAAAGGGCTCCCCTAAGGTTAATGATGTTAGCATGAGGCCTAGGACTGGCAATGCTGATCCAGGGCTTTTCACTGAGGGCCTCCTGTGCGCTGGCATTTTTGTGCAGCAGATGGGAGAGACCGTGGAGCTACCTCAAGGGGTTCCTGTGACTCCCAGGACGGTGTCTTGCTTCTTAACCACTCTGCCTCTCTCTCTGCTTTCCTCGACCCCACAGAAGCAGTGCTCCTAGCTGGGATGGGGTAGACCCCCACACTAGCTGAGTTTTGTAATCAAAGAAGCTGCCTTCTCAGGGCCACCTTCTTGGGCACAGCCTGCAGGTCAAAGGAGATGGGAGTTTTGAGGGGAGAAGGGAGCACGACTGAGCTGGAGGAGACCCTAGGTGGGCCCATGTCCCAGCAACTTGTATCTGGCCTGCCTCCCCATCAGGCGTGAATGAGGTGGATTACTGCCTGTACCCGGCGCGGGAGACCCAGCTGCAGTGGCTGCACTACTACCTGCAGGCACAAAGGGGAATGGCCGTGACCCCCAGGGAGGTGGAAAGGCTCTACGTGCAAGTCAACAAGTTTGCCCTGGTGAGTGCCTTGTGACTAGGGCTGGGACAAGAAAGGAGTCAGCAGGAGGGGCTGGTGACCCACCTAACCTCCTACCCAGAGCCCAGAGCTAGGTGAGAGCCTGGGGACACCCATCCCCGGCTCCTGACCCCACCCTAGAGGTGAAGCCTGGGAAGAGCTCTCTTAGGCAGCCCTTAATACTTGATGCCCTGTTCGCTGCTCCCCCAGCCCCACCAGATCTAGGCTCTCTTCTCTCTAGAGAAACTTACAAGAAATAGCCTAGCTTCCTATGTTAGCAATTCCCTTGTTTGAATAAGTAGTTCTTTCTATTGTCTAACCTCAGCCCTTCATGCTGCAGTCAAATTCATCCATATACA
>NW_022446785.1:0-2309 GCF_009761245.1 Sapajus apella | reverse complement strand
TTTTAGAAGAAAAGTGTTTCTAACTCGCTGAATCTAAACATAGATGCCACTAAGAAAGGTGAACGAACACACAACAGAGCAGTTTGAATGAGACGTTTCTCCTGTTGTTCAGACGCGATATTACTGCTTATTTTAAGTGCCTGTATATGGCTGGAAATATCTCTTAATAGGTTCTCCAAAGAAGGGGTTTCTGACCTGCTACATAAACACCTCTCTTTACCTCTATAAGGGGAATATACACCTTCGGAATCATTCTGCTCTATAGCACCGTTTTTGTTTTATAGACAAATATTTCTCATTACACCCTACACTCCGATTCACTCAGGAATATCCAAACGCAGCTTTTAGAAGAAATGTGTTTCCAACTCGCAGAATCTAAACATAGTTGCAACTTCCTTAGGTGAACGAACACACAGCAGAGCAGTTTGAACGATTCGTTTCTCCTGTCGTTCAGACGTGATATTACCGCTAATTCTTAAGTGCCTGTATATGGCGGGAAATACCTCTTTCTACGGTCTCCAAAGAAATGGTTTCTGCACTGCTACCTTCTCACCTCTCTTTACCACTGTAAGGGGTATATACACCTTGACAATCATTCTGTTGGATAGCTCCGATTTTGTTTTGGAGCCAAATATTTCTCATTACAACCTATACTCCAGTTCACTCAGGAATATCCAAACGCAGATTTTAGAAGAAACGTGTTTCTATCTCGTTGAATCTAAACATAGATGCAACTTCCTAACTTCAACGAACACACAGCAGAGCAGTTTGAAATAGACGTTTCTTTGTAGTTCAGTCGCGATCTTACCGCTAATTCTTATGAGCCTGTGTATGGCTGGAAATATCTCTTTCCAGATTGTCCAAAGAAAGGGTTTCTGAACTGCTACATTCACACATCTGTTCAACTCTGTAAATTGGATATACGCCGTGGCAATCATTCTGCTACACAGCTTCGTTTTTTTTTTAGAGCCAGGTATTTCTCATTACACCCTATACTCCCATTCACTCGGGAATATCCAAACGCAGATTTTAGAAGAAACGTGTTTCTAACTCGTTGAATCTAAACATAGATGCAACTTCCTAACTTCAACGAACACTCAGCAGAGCAGTTTGAAATAGGCGTTTCTCTGTGGTTTAGTCGCGATCTTACCGCTCATTCTTATGAGCCTGTATATGGCTGGAAATATCTCTTTCCAGATTCCCGAAAGAAAGGGATTCTGAACTGGTGCAATCACACAACTGTTTAACTCTGTAAGTTCAATATACTCCTTGACACTAATACTGCTACTTAGCTCCGTTTTTGTTCTACAGCCACACATTTCTCATTACACCCTACACTCCCATTCACTCAGGAATACCGAAACGCAGCTTTTAGGAGAGACGTGTTTCTAACTCGCTGAATCCAAACATAGATGCAACATCCTAAGGTGAATGAACACACAGCAGAGCAGTTTGAAAGAGACGTTTCTCCTTTGGTTTAGACGCGATCTTACCGCTAACTCTTATGAGCCTGTATATGGCTGGAAATGTCTCTTTCCAGAGTCTCCAAAGAAATGGTTTCTGAACTGCTGCATTCACACGTCTGTTTACCTTTGTAAGTTGAATATACACCTTGACAATCATTCTGATAGGTAGCTCCGTTTTTGTTTTACAGTCAGATATTTCTCGTTACACCGTATACTCCCATTCACTCAGGCATTCACAAACGGGGCTTTTAGAACAACGTGTTTCTAACTCCCTGAATGTAAACATAGATGCAACTTCCACAGATGAATGAACACACAGTAGAGCAGTTTGAAAGAGACGTTTTTCCTGTGGTTTAGACGCGACCTTACCGCAAATTCTTATGAGCCTGTATATGGCTGGAAATATCTCTTTCTAGATTCTCCAAAGAAGGGGGTTCCGACCTGCTACATTCACATGTCTGTTTAACTCTGTAACTTGAATACACAACATGACAATCATTATGGTAGATATCTCCGTTTTTGTTTTACAGCCAGTTATTTCTCCTTACACCCTATAACACCATTCACTCAGTAATATACAAACGCAGATTTTACAAGAAACGTGTTTCTATCTGGCTGAATCTCAACATAGATGCAACTTCCTAAGGTGAAAGAACACACAGCAGAGCAGTTTGTAAGACACGTTTCTGCTGTTGTTTAGACGCGATCTTACCAATAATTCTCAAGGGCCTGTATATGACTGTAAATATCTCTTCCCAGATTCTACAAGGAAATGGTTTCTGAACTGCTACATTCCCTTATCTGTTTAAGTCTGTAAGTTGAATACACACCTTGACAATCATT
>NW_022446784.1:0-2309 GCF_009761245.1 Sapajus apella | reverse complement strand
AGGTCACTGCTGCAGATTCAAGATCTGGGGATAAAAGTAAGCCATGAGTCCTCTGGGCTTACATTGGTATTTTTTATATATATATTTAATTTGCTTCCATTATTTGGCTAATTTGCCTTTTTAAAAGTTTTCTTTCAAAAAAGTAAAAAGCCATTTATACTTCTTTGATAAAAAGCCATTTATAAATATTTATATACACAAATAAAAATATGTAAATATCTACATACACAAAATAAAACCGTACATATTTATAAACATAAATAAAATTACATAAGTATATTCAATATAAATACAGAAGTATATAAATTTATATACAATATTTATATGTAAATATTTGTAAAATATAAATATGTAAGTATGTAAATTTATATATAATATATACTTATTCATAAGATACATAAATATAAAATATATATTTATATATAAATACAATATATAAATAAAGAATTATACACATATTTATTCCCTTAATAGTGATTCTCCAGAGTTAGTTAATGGAAAGCATTGGAATTATAGTCTGTGCAAAGGTGTTACGTGTACATGGATTCCATATACAAAGTTTTCTGTTTCAAAAGTGGCACCATACATGTTATTTCACTATTAAACTTTTTCACTTTACAACATATTCTTTGACATTTTCTAAGTCAGTAAATTAAATTTTCTGGTTGTTTATTGCTGCATAAGAAAAATTCATCCTGGAACTAAGTTAGTTAACACAATAATTGATGACTGCCTCTGGTAGTTCTGTGGACTGAGAATGCAGATAGCACATGGTATGGGTGGCTGGGGCCTGCCCCACAGAATCTGTGGACTCCTCTAAGAAGACTCTCACAGCAGGTGCTGGAATAGCTGTGGACAGGTCCCTCAAAGACTATCTCTCTCTTCCTCTCTCTTTTCCTCTTTGAAATCACACCTCTGTGCTTCATTCTGGACAACAGGGTGAGACTCTGTCTCTAAACAAACAAATAAATAAGTGAAATTTTAAAATAACAAAATAGATCCTTCTTTATATTTAGGCTCCTATGAAGCTGCTGAGTGAGGCACAGTGTCTTTAAATATGTAGAAGCTGGCCAGGCATGGTGGCTCACACCTGTAACCCCAGAACTTTGGGAAGCTGAGGTGGGCAGATCGCCTGAGGTCAGGTGATCGAGAGAACAGCATGGCTAATGTGGTGAAACCCCGTTTCTACTAAAAATAAAAAAAATTAGCCGGGCTTGGTGGCCTCTAATCCTAGCTACTCGGGAGGCTGAGACAGGAGAATCCCTTGAACCCAGGAGGCGGAGGTTGTAGTGAGCGGAGATCATGCCACTGCACTCCATCTTGGGCAACAAGAGTGAAGCTTCATCTCAAAAAGAGATATGCAGAAGTTCTCTTTGGTATGTCCTTAAATATGTCTGAGGCCTCAACAAAGAATCGTACAACCCTATTCTTGAGTTCATCCTTCCCAGAGATCAGATTTTACTGCCCTAGATTTGAAAGCTTTTGCCTGGAGACACCACAGTGAGAAACAGTGGTCCTTTCTCACCCAGCAAATCCTGGTTCCTTGCTATTCCACCTTAATTCCACTGAAAAACCAGAATAGCTTCTTTAATTAATGTCTCTCTGCTTATTTTTGCTCATAGGCATCTTGAAAAATCCAGCTGGCCTTTTCTATTTCCCACTCGGAAATCGCCCTAGTCAGATCCATGAGGTGATTAGGTATCTTTACCATTGGTCATATAGATTTGTTGTTGTTTTTTGAAATGGAATCTCATTCTGTCACCCATGCTGGAGTGCAGTGGTGTGACCCCAGCTCACTGCAAGCTCTGTCTCCTGGGTTCAAGCGATTCTCCTGCCCCAGCCTCCTGAGTAGCTGAGATTACAGGCGCCTCCCACCAAGCCCAGGTGAGTTTTGTAATGTTCATAGAGACATGGTTTTGCCATATTGCCCAGGCTAGTCACAAACTCCTGAACTCCAGTGGTCTGTCCGCGTGGGCCTCCCAAAGTGCTGGAATTTAGGCGTGAGCCACCGAGCCAAGCCCACCATTGGTCATATTGTTACAGGCAGCAATTTTGTATACTGTTCTGCTGGGACGTGACTCAGGTGTTCTCAGGTGTCAGTCTTTCTGCTACAAGAGGGGACAAGAAACTGGGTACCCGGGAAAGGAGGGTGCTGTAAGAAAGGACTAGCCTGATTCAGCCAGGTTTTTTTTTTTTTTTCTTCTTTATTGGCACACCTTTGGGAGCAGCAGAGAGGGAGTGGCAAGCTCTAATGTGTCTACGGGACAGCCTGAGACCAGCCTTGCTGCTTTGATTCTTTCTCATTGTTT
>NW_022446783.1:0-2309 GCF_009761245.1 Sapajus apella | reverse complement strand
CACACACACACACACACACACACACACACACACACACACACACACACGTCTGACACATACTAAGCATTGTATTGGCGTTTGGTATTATGATTAGACTGGGAAGCTTTCCGGGAGTGGGAATGGAAAGGGCAGGGTAGGGGGGTGATTCCTAGGGTAGGCAGTTGTTCTATAAAGGCATGGTATGCACAATGGAACCATTTGTGTAAAGGAAGCAGGGCAGGTTTTTCCGGCTTGAGACTTAGGTGGGACCAAGGAGGCAACTCACATGGACGGAGCTGGACACTGGGACTGGAGAGCTGTCCCCAGACTAGCATGGTGAGGGGTTCACATGATGGGGCCAGGCCCTGTGGCTCAGGATAGGTAAGGCATGTGCAGGCCAATTGGAGAGCTACTCTCCACCAGCGCTGTCGGGCCAACTGTGTTCCTTCTGGAACCTCAGGCGATGAATCTGTTGAGCATTGACTGTACCTGAGAGTACACCTAGGAACGCCTGGGGGTGATGGGGCCTCGGCTGGGCAGAGCAGCGGAGCCTCGGGGTGTGCCATGGAGCAGAGGCTGGTACCAGCAGGGCCCTGGGCCTGGGAATGCTTGGATGCCAGGCCCATTGGCCTTTCCACAGAGGATAATTCTTAAGCGTTTTAAGCCCTTCTCACCCACGGCACAGAGCAAAGTCCAACTGGAATTTCTCCAAAGGGGTAGATTGCAGCCTGCTCCCAAGTTGAGAATGGAGGAGGCAGAACCTAGCATGGGGGAAGGAATAGAGCTGGGAAGATCCAGACCTGGGGAGAGGGACCTCACGGGTACGCAGGAGTGAGGAAGACAGTTAGTTCTGGGCACTGGGAGATGAGACTTCCAACCCTGACTCTGCCTCTAACCACTGTTTGACCTTGAGCGCACTTCTTCTCTTCTGTGGGCCTCCGTTTCGACATCTGTTCGAGGAGATTCTTTTCTAGCCACACTCCTGGAGCCTCAGGAGACTGTGTATGTTTCTCCAGGGATATAAAGGAAGCTTGAGAAGGACAAGAAGAAGAGGAAGGAGGGGACGCTGGAGAAGGTGGCCCAGTCCGGGTCCTGTCTTAAATAAACTTTTCTACCAGCTCTGAAGCCACGGTCTCTTCCACCATGCCCAGGACGAGGCTGGTGATACTGGGCTGGCAGCTGCAGGGCTACAGCGGGGCTGGAAGGAACCAGAGCCATCTGATCCATGGGTTCCCAGCCCGGCTACGCATCTGAGCCATCTTGGAGAATTGGCCTTGGGTGGGGTGCTCTCCGGGTGATGTTTTTAAGTAGCCAGCTTAACACCAGGAAGCCATGTTTGATATCCCTACATGAAGTCTGGCTCCCTCATTTGATAAATGAAGAAATTTTGGCCAGTGATAGGAAAGGGCTCCCCTAAGGTTAATGATGTTAGCATGAGGCCTAGGACTGGCAATGCTGATCCAGGGCTTTTCACTGAGGGCCTCCTGTGCGCTGGCATTTTTGTGCAGCAGATGGGAGAGACCGTGGAGCTACCTCAAGGGGTTCCTGTGACTCCCAGGACGGTGTCTTGCTTCTTAACCACTCTGCCTCTCTCTCTGCTTTCCTCGACCCCACAGAAGCAGTGCTCCTAGCTGGGATGGGGTAGACCCCCACACTAGCTGAGTTTTGTAATCAAAGAAGCTGCCTTCTCAGGGCCACCTTCTTGGGCACAGCCTGCAGGTCAAAGGAGATGGGAGTTTTGAGGGGAGAAGGGAGCACGACTGAGCTGGAGGAGACCCTAGGTGGGCCCATGTCCCAGCAACTTGTATCTGGCCTGCCTCCCCATCAGGCGTGAATGAGGTGGATTACTGCCTGTACCCGGCGCGGGAGACCCAGCTGCAGTGGCTGCACTACTACCTGCAGGCACAAAGGGGAATGGCCGTGACCCCCAGGGAGGTGGAAAGGCTCTACGTGCAAGTCAACAAGTTTGCCCTGGTGAGTGCCTTGTGACTAGGGCTGGGACAAGAAAGGAGTCAGCAGGAGGGGCTGGTGACCCACCTAACCTCCTACCCAGAGCCCAGAGCTAGGTGAGAGCCTGGGGACACCCATCCCCGGCTCCTGACCCCACCCTAGAGGTGAAGCCTGGGAAGAGCTCTCTTAGGCAGCCCTTAATACTTGATGCCCTGTTCGCTGCTCCCCCAGCCCCACCAGATCTAGGCTCTCTTCTCTCTAGAGAAACTTACAAGAAATAGCCTAGCTTCCTATGTTAGCAATTCCCTTGTTTGAATAAGTAGTTCTTTCTACTGTCTAACCTCAGCCCTTCATGCTGCAGTCAAATTCATCCATATACA
>NW_022446782.1:0-2310 GCF_009761245.1 Sapajus apella | reverse complement strand
GGGCATTTATTCCAGAGAAATGTAAACTTACGTTTGCATTTAAAAAACAAAAACAGGCTGGGTGCGGTGGGTCACGCCTCTAATCCCAGCACTTTGGGAGGCTGAGGAGGGTGGATCACAAGATCAGGAGTTCGAGACCAGCCTGACCAACATGGTGAAACCCCGCTCAACTAAAAATACAAAGATTAGCCGATTATGGTGGTGCCCACCTGTAATCCCAGCTACTCGGGAGGCTGAGACAGGAGAATTGCTTCAACCCTGGAGCGGAGGTTGCAGTGAGCCGAGATTGTGCCACTGCATTCCGACCTGGGTGACAAAGCAAGACTTAATCTCAAACAAGCAAACAAACAGAAAAACCTGTGTTCATAGCAGCTTTGTTCACAATAGCCAAAAACTGCAACCAATCCCAACGATAAGTGGGCTAATTAGCAATTCAGAGGAACCTCAAGGGTATGATGCTGAATGAAAAAAGTCAGTCACAAAAGATTCCATACCTGCATTCCATATATAATCATATACTGATGATTCTATATATATCAAAAGAAATGATATGAAAAGATCCAATATATATATTCTAGACATATATTCCATATAATCATATGCTAATTATTCCTTATATGTATATATGTATACACACACACACACACACACACACGCACACACAAAACCTTAATTTAATTTTATTTTATTTTGCGATGGAGTTTCACTCTTGTTGCCCAGGCAGGAGTGCAGTGGTGTGATCCAGGCTCACCGCAACCTCTGCCTCCCTCATTCAAGCCATTCTCCTGCCCTCAGCCTCCCAAGTAGCTGGGATTACAGGCACATGTCACCATGCCCAGCTAATTTTTGAATTTTTAGTAGAGACAGGTTTTCTCCATGTTTGTCATGCTGGTCTTGAAAGCTCGACCTCAGGTGACCCACCTGCCTTGGCCTTACAAAGTGTTGGGATTACCGGTGTGAACCACCACACCCGACCAATTTGTTTATTTTTTTGAGATGGAGTCTCGCTCTGTGGCCCAAGCTGGAGTACAGTGGCAAGATCTCAGCTCACTGCAACGCCCACCTCTTGGGCTCCAGGTATTCTCCTGCCTCAGCCTCCCTGGTAGCTGGGACTACAGGAGTGCACCAGCAGGCCTGGCTAAATTTTTTTTGCTTTTTTTTAAGTAGAGATGGAGTTTCACCATGTTGGCCATGTTGGTCTCTATTTCTTGACCTTAGGTGATCCGCCTGCCTCGGCCTACCAAAGTGCTGGTATTATAGGTGTGAGCCATCATGCCCAGCCATATATAACTTTCATCAAATAAAATTACACCGGTGGAAAAATTTGGGGTGTGTGTGTGTGTGTTTTTAGACAGGGCCTCACTCTGTCACCCAGGCTGGGGTGCAGTATTGCAATTGCTCAAGTGACCCTGCCCCATCAGCCCTCCTAGTAGCTGGAATCACAGGTGCACACCACCAGACCTTTCTTGTGTCTGTTTTAGATGGGGTTTCACCATGTTGTCCAGGCTGGTCTCGAACTCCTGACTTCAAGTGATCTGTCCACCTAGGCCTCCCACAGTGCTGGGATTACAAGTATGAGCCGCAACACCTGGCCTGAAATTGTTTTAAAAAAATGCGCTGGGCAAGTGGCTCACACCTGTAATCCCACCATCTTGTGAGGCTGAGGTGGGAGGATCACTTGAGGTCAGGAGTTCAAGACCGGCCTGGCCAACATGGTGAAACCCCATCTCTACTAAAAATACAAAAAAAAAAATTAGTTGGGTGTGGTGGTTCCTGCCTACAGTGCCACCTACTTGGGAGGCTGAGGCAGGAGAATTGCTTGAATCCAAGATGTGGAGGTTGCAGTGAGCCGAGATTGAGCTACCATGCTCCAGCCTGGGTGACAGAGCAAGACTCCCTCTCAAAAAATAAATGAATAATAACTAAATAAATTAAAAGTAGTGCGACCAATGATAATAACGACCATTTCTTCCATTCTGCTAACATTCCAAGTACTGTGCTAAGTTCTTTACATAAAATTTCACATATTTATCTTCCCCATGACCCTATAAGTTGGGTATTACTACGTCCATTTATAGATGAGGAAGATTAGAGGCCTGGAGACGTTAAGTAAACCACCCGAGGTCACACAGTAAGGAAGGGGCAGATCTCAGAGTTGCCTGGCTGCAAAGCTGGCGTCCCTTCCCCGCTGTGCCTCAACTGCCATCTTAGAGCTGGGTTTGAGGATGCCTCCCTGGTCCGGAGTCATTATGACATTTTCTTCTACAAAGCATATTCCTGGTAAACGGAACTGTTTATTTTCCACCTATT
>NW_022446781.1:0-2310 GCF_009761245.1 Sapajus apella | reverse complement strand
GTCATTAGGGAAATGCAAATCAAACCATAGTGAGGTAGTGAGGTGCCACTGGAAAGCAGTTTGACAGCTCTGTTATCACGTGGCCCAGCAGTCCCACAGCTACTCTTCCTGCAGTAAGGAAAGATTGTGTTCTCATGAAAACCTCTATACAAATGTTTATAGCAACTCTATCCATAATCATCCAAATCTGGACACAACCACACATCCTCCCATTGATGAAGGGGCAACCACCTGTGTCTCCCTGTGCAGGCAAACACCATTCCACAATCAAAAGGAACAGGCCACTGACACACAGAGCAATGGGGATGGAGCTCAAAAACATGATTCTTAGTGAAAGCAACCAATTACAAAGATCCCATGCTGCATGTCTCCACTCACACGACCTTCTGAGACAACAGTGTGACAGGGATGGAAGATGCAGCACCAGTCAGCAGGGTGTGGTGGGGAGGGCTGGACTCCAGCAAGCGGGGTGCCACTCCTCGGCATCCTGACTGTGGGACCTCACATGTGTGAAAATTCTCAGACCTAAACACCTCTTTAAAGTGAGATCAGATGGGGAAATAAGACTAACTTTTTTTGGTCATCTGTTTCATATAGTCACCACATGTACAGTGGTGACCCTTAAACAACACAAGTCTGAACTATATGGGTGCACCTATATACAGATTCTTTTCTTAAAAATTTTTTAAATGAAATCTTCTTAGATAGATACAGGGTCTCCTTATGTTGCTGAGGCTGGTCTCGAATTCCGGGACTCAAGTAACTTCCCACCTTGGCCTCTGAAATTGCCGGGATCATAGGCATGAACCACCACACCTGGCCCGGGTTGTTTTCAATAAATATATTGAAACATCTTTTGGAGATTTGTAACCATTTGAAGAAACTTGTAGATGAACCTTGTATCCTAGAAATATTGAAAAAGTTAAGAAAAATGTATGTCATGCAAAAATTAGCTGGGCATGGTGATACATGCCTGTAATCCCAGCTACTCAGGAGGCTGAGGCAGGAGAATTGCTTGAATCAGGACTTAGGAAGTGGAGGTTGCAGTGAGCCAAGATTGCACCATTGCACTCCAGCCTAGGTGACAAAGCGAGACTCCCTCTCAACAAAAAGAAACAAAAAGAAAAAGGTATGTCATGAATATGCATAAAATCTATGTAGACACTAGTTTATTTTTATCATTTACTACCATAAAATATACAGAAATCTATTATAAACAGTTAACATTTATCAAAAGTTATACACACAAACACAGTACATGGTGCTATTCAGCCCAGAGAAACATAAACAAACGTAAAGATGCAGTATTAAGTCATAGCTGCACAGATTAATGGGAGCGCACTGTACTACTGGAGTAATTCTGCCGCCACTCCTGCTACCATTGCAGTGAGCTCATGTAGAGAGTGTTCACTTCAAATGCCATGTGACACTAGCCATCTCCATGTGAGCACCTGTCTCTCCTGTAGATTGTTTATCACAGTGAAACATGATTCATCGTGGTTCTCATGTATTTTTCATGTTTAGTGCAATACTGTAAACCTGAAGAACACAATAGAATGCATACAAAGTGCCACTGATGATGCCGGAAGTGCTCCCAAGAAGCAGAGAAAAGTCTTGGCAGTACAAGCAAATGGTGGATTGATTGACATGTGCTGTAGACAGAGGCCTGCAGCTGCAGTTGCCCACAATTTCAAGATACATGAACCCTTGTAAAAAAAAAAAAAAAAAAAAAAAGGAAATTCTCAATGTCATCACTGCAGCCATCCAGCAGATGTGAAACCTTGATCTTTTTGCCAAACATGTTTTTATCTAGTGCAGTTTTTGGCGGGATGTAGTAGCTCATCCCTTCGGGAGGCTGAGGCAGGAGAATCATGTGATCCTAGGAGGTGAAGGCCTTGTCTGGAAAAAAAAAAGGGAGGGGGGAGAGAAGAAGAAAGGAAAGGAAGAGAGAGAAAGAGAGAAAAACGCAGCTTTGATGTGAGTGCAGGATATCTATAAGAAAATCACATGTATAGACCCTAATGCGATTCCAGAAAAACTGATGTCATTATGACAACTTAAAGCAAAGGATGGTGGAGGATAATGACTTAAAATTATGAGACCTACAAATCTGGAGAGGCTAAAGTACAGTGGCACAATCATGACTCACTGCAGCCTCGACCTCCCGGGCTCAAGCAATCCCCCACCTCAGCTTCCCAAGTAGCTGGCACTGCAGGTGCATGCCTCCGTGCCTGGCTCATTTTCAAACTGTTTTTGTAGAGACGGGGTCCCACTATGTTGCCCAGCTGACCTTGAACTCTTGAGGTCAAG
>NW_022446780.1:0-2310 GCF_009761245.1 Sapajus apella | reverse complement strand
CTGCAATGTTTTTCATCGTCGCACATGTTTATATATTAGTGGTGACTCGTGTGCAGTTAAAAACAGTGAAAAAGATTGCCAAACCATTGTCTGTGGTTTTTTTCTTCTAATTTTTCCTTTTATATTTTACATTCTGCAACTTGTGTACATAGATTAGTTTTTTAAAATATACGCTCACTCTGTGTTTCCTAAGGGACGTAAGTGGTTTCAAGATTAAGTTTAGGTCTTCAGTGTAATTTACATTGATTTTTGTCCTATTTCACTATTTTTCATGTGGTTATCCAGTTTGCTCAAAATCATTTATTGAGCAGACTTTCCTTTTCCCATTGTGTCCTTATGTTCTTTTGAAAAATGCGTTCACTGTATGTACGTTTGGGTGGTCTGTGGGACTCCCTCATTCTGTCCAGTGGGTAGCCTTTCTGTTTTTATGCCAATAGCAGATTGTTTGGATAAATATAGGTTTTAGTTGTTTTATCTTTTTGCCCACTTAGTATCTTTAGTTTCTTGTGTATGTTAGATGACAGTTCCTTTCAGATACATGATTTTCCATAATTTTATCCCAGTCTGTAGGATACCTGTTCTTTGGGTTCATTGTTTTCTCCCTGTTTAGAAATTTTAAAGTTGTCCTTTGTCTATATTTGCTTCTGTTAGCAGTGTTTTCTGTGTCCCATTGGGAAATAAAGTGAGAGAGATGGTGAAGGTGTTGTATTATTTATGGATATATTCTCCCTAATTTTTTCTTTTTGCAACTGGTGTGCACAGATTCAAGTTTCCCCAAAATAGACGCTCCCCCTGTGTTTTTTCCTGGGAGCTTTTTTGGTTTTAGGATTAGACTTAGGTGTTCAGTTTATTTTGTGTTGATGTTTGTGTCTTGTGCAACAGAAGGGCCTTCAGTCCTCTGCACATGAATACCCAGGTTTCTTGCCTTTGGTGTGTTTCTGAAAAATGCATTTGTATAATTTTGGTCTGATTGTCTGGCTCCCTCATTTGCTCCATTTGGTTATCTTTCTGTGTTTATGCCACTAATGGATGGAGAAGGTCAGTGTAAGTTTCGTTTTGTTTTCTTGTGTATGTATGTGTTTCTTTCTTCCTTTTTTTTTCAACTTTCAACCTTGATTTTCTAAAAGAATACCTACTTTTACTGTGATTAGGAATATTATGAATATAGTACCAGTCGGGTGGTTCATCAGTTTAGAACCTCTATCTCAATAGGGTAAATGTTAACGAAATAATAGAAATAACAAATATGTTTATTAAAAGAGGGCTGGCATACACAAATAAGTTACAGTATAAAAGAGTTCAGAAGGTTGGGTGCAGTGGCTCACGCCTATAATCCCAGCACTTTGGGAGGCTGAGGCAGGGAGATCACCTGAGGTCAGGAGTTCAGGACCAGCCTGGTCAACGTGGTGAAACTGCATCTCTACTAAAAATAGAAAAATTAGACAGGTGTGCTGGCATGCACCTGTAGTCCCAGCTACTAGGGAGCTGAGGCAGGAGACATAGCTTCAACCCAGGAGGCGGAAGGTCATTACACTCCAGCCTAGGGGACAGAGTGAGACTCCATCTCAAAGAAAAAAAAATCATTAAACAAATGTCATTTGTATAAGAGTTATAAAGCAGTTAAACATTTCCCCCAAAATTTTAGAAGGATGTATGAGATCATTATGTCACTCTTACATATCCTTCCAAACTGGATGTACATATCACCTTCAGCTGACTCATACTTATTCCTTGAAATAACTAGACACACACGTTGTTTCAGTAATTCTTTCATTTGGTGATTTACCTGGTTTAGTACTATGTGAGGTCACCTTCCCTCAAATGACCCACAGGTGGTAAGAGTCTGTGAAAAAACAGTTCACAGGAGGGACCAACCATGTGTGGACGTGGAGGGAGTCATTTCAAGGTGGGGTAGCCAACCTATAACCTAAACTGGCACAGACAGGAAAAGCCACAATCCTTTAGAGAGAAAAAAATTTCACAGTATAAATATCCTTTGTTAAGAGAAACAGAGACCATTTTCAGGGGATGTAATAGTATTGAAATATGTTCTCATTGTTCAGCTTCTGCTTATGAGTGAGAACACACAGTGTTTGTTTTTTTCTTCCTGTGTTAGTTTGCTGAGGATGATGGCTTCCAGCTTCATCCATGTCCCTGCAGAGGACATGATCTTGTACCTTTTTGTGGCTGCATAGTATTCCATGGTGTATATGTAGTACATTTTCTTTTCCCAGTCTATCATTGATGGGCATATAGTTTGGTTCCACGTATTTCCCATTGTAAGTAGTGCTGCTGCAAAAAACATACATG
>NW_022446779.1:0-2311 GCF_009761245.1 Sapajus apella | reverse complement strand
AAAATTAGCAGGCCATGGTGGCATGTGCCTATAATCCCAGCTACTTAATAGGCTGAGGAAGGAGAATCACTTGGACCCTGGAGACAGAGGTTGCAGTGAGCTGAGATTGTACCGCTGCACTCCAGCCTGGGTGATAGAGTTAGATCCCATCTCAATAAATCAATGAATAAATAAAGTATCACGCAGGAGATTCCCACATGACATGACAGGGAGGAGACTTACCCAGCCTGGGGCAGGGCTGGAGGTCTGAGCTCGCTAAGTAAACTGAGGCATAAGGATTTAGTGGGGGCAACTTCCACAGTGCAGGGGCCTGACCAGCTGCAAGTCAGCAACAGCAAACTTCTTTGACCAGGCTCATCACATCTAAATGAGTGAGGAAAACAATCACTCCTCACTGTGTGTCCCCAGAACTCTGGGAGCAATGGAGTGGGAGCCGTCATACTGGGGCCATTGTTTCTGTGAGCTCCCAGAAGCCTTTCACAGGCAGTGAGATTAGAACAGAGCAGGGCTTGACTGAGCACGGTGGCTCACGCCTGGAATCCCAGCACTTTGGGAGGCCGAGGTGGGTGGATCACCTAGGGTCAGGAGTTGGAGACCAGCCTGGCCAACATGGTGAAACCCCAGCTCTATTAAAAATGCAAAAATAGCCAGGTGTGGTAGCACTCACCTGTAGTCCCAGCTACTCAGGCGGATGAGGCAGGAAAATCTCTTGAACCTGGGAGGTGGAGGTTGCAGTGAGCCAAGATTACATCATTGCACTCCAGGCCTGGGTGACAGAGCAAGACTCCATCTCAAAAAAAAAAAAAAAGTCAGGGCAGGGGACAGAGCGGGGCTAAGGAGCTTCCAGGTTTACCTCTCCTCCAACACCCTATCTCTCCCAGAGTCCTGAGTTGGAGGATGCCCATGGTGTTCCACAGGTGCACTTGGGATTTTCCCTCCCTGACCCCACAGGATATTCACCTAAAACAGAAGCAGCACTGAGACAGGATCAACCCAACTTCACTCCCTGGTATGTTGTCTCCTGGACAGAGGCGGGGATTGGGCTGCCTACGGGGAGTCCCTTAGCAGGAGCAGAGAGAATCAGGGCTGCGATCACAACCCCAGCTGAAGAACAGTAAAAAAGGATGATTAAAACACTTTACAAGAACGAGGTGAGGTGGCTCACACCTGTAATCCCAGCACTCTAAGAGGTCATGGTGGGTGGAGACTCTGTCTTGAAAAAATAAATACATACAAATAAAGAGAAATAACAAAGGAAGTGAGAATATATCGTGAGTGACTCTAATAAGTAAGGACTGAAAGCCTTCTCAGCTGCTGATAGCATTACTACCAACCAGTTCAGTTATGTTCCTTTTCCCAGCTGGGAAGACCTGCACTTTTCCCCCGGGGCTCACCTTTCTGTACACCAGGCCAGTGATGGCCAACTGCAGCCTTGTCTGCAGAACCTTGAGCTGGTACATGTTCTGGTGCTTAAACAGCGTTTGCAGGCAGGCCGAGAGGAACATCAGCACCGTGAGGAGGTAGTCCTTCCAGGCTGGAGACTTGAGATCACCAATAAACTCCAGGAAAAAGCTTGTAGGGGAAGGAGGGAGAAGGTACAGCTGGTGAGAGGAGGTGCCCAGGTGTGTTGCCTTTGCCCAAACCAGGCCAGGTGTGGAGGATCTGTCGGCGTGGTTGACTTTTTCACAATCATGATCTCGGTTATTTCCCCCACTGTCCATGCTTCTTTGCAATCTTACTGCAGCTCCTCAAGATCGAGAGATGGTGTTTCTCTCCCCACTTGTTATGGGCTAAATTGTGTCCTCACAAAATTTGAATGTGACACCCCAACCCCCAGTACCTCTGAATGTGACTGTATCTGGAAATAGGGCCTTAAAAGAGACAATAAATTTAAAATGAGGTCATTAGGCTGGGCCTGCATCCAGTCTGGAGTCCTGATAAGAGCAGAAAATGTAGGCACACAGGGAGACGCCAGAGTGGACACAGAGGAAAGACCATATGGGGACACAGGGAGGAGGTGGCCAACTGCACGCCAAAGGCAGAGGCCTCAGATGGAACCAACTTGCAGTTACCTGATCTGGAACTTCCAGCCACCAGAAGCATGAGGAAAATACATTTCTGTCGTTGAAACTACTCAGTCTGTGATGCTCTGTTACGGCAGCTGAGCAGACACCACTTGAATCTGGACTGGCCACAAAACCACATTTGACCAACAAAGTAGAGTGGAGGTAAAGCTATGCCAGCTGTGAGCCCCAAGAGAAAAGGTGGCTTTTGGCCTTTTGCTTAGAACCCTCCCAAGCAGCCAAGTGAA
>NW_022446778.1:1967-2312 GCF_009761245.1 Sapajus apella | reverse complement strand
ATAGCCCCGTTTTTGTTTTAGAGCCAGATATTTCTCATTAAACCCGATATTCCCATTCACTCAGGAATATCCAAACGCAGGTTTTTGGAGAAACGTGTTTCTAACTCGCTGAATCTAAACATAGTTGCAACTTCCTAAGGAGAACCAAACACAGCAGATCAATTTGAAAGTGACGTTTCTCCTGTGGTTTAGACGCGATCTTACCGCTAAATCTTATGAGCCTGTATATGGCTTTAATTATCTCTTTCCAGATTCTCCAAAGAAAGTGTTTCTGAACTGCTACATTCACACATCTGTTTACCTCTGGAAGTTGAACATACACCTTGACAATCATTCTGCTACATA
>NW_022446778.1:798-1867 GCF_009761245.1 Sapajus apella | reverse complement strand
AAGGAGAACCAAACACAGCAGATCAATTTGAAAGTGACGTTTCTCCTGTGGTTTAGACGCGATCTTACCGCTAAATCTTATGAGCCTGTATATGGCTTTAATTATCTCTTTCCAGATTCTCCAAAGAACGTGTTTCTGAACTGCTACATTCACACATCTGTTTACCTCTGGAAGTTGAACATACACCTTGACAATCATTCTGCTACATAGCTCCGTTTTTGTTTTAGAGCCAGATATTTCTCATTAAACCCTATACTCCCATTCACTCAGGAATATCCAAACGCAGGTTTTTGGAGAAACGTGTTTCTAACTCGCTGAATCTAAAGATAGATGCAACTTCCGAAGTTGAACGAACACATAAGAGAGCAGTTTGAAAGACACGATTCTGCTCTGGTTTACATGCGATATTACCGCTAATTCTCATCAGCCTGTGTATGGCCTGAAGTATCTTTTACCAGATTCTCCAAAGAAAGGGCTTTTCATCTGCTACATTCAGACATCTGTTTAACTCTGTAAGTTGAATATACACCTTGACTATCATTCTGCTACATAGCTCTGTTTTTGTTTTAGAGCCAGATATTTCTCCCTATGCCCTATACTCCCATTCACTCAGGAATGTCCAAACGCAGCTTTTAGAAGAAACTTGTTTCCAACTCGCTTAGTCTAAACATAGATTCAACTTCACAAGTTGAACGAACACAAAGCATAGCAGTTTGAAAGAGACGTTTCTCTTGTGGTTTAGACGCGATCTTACCGCTAAACTTTTGAGCCTGTATATGGCTGGAAATATCTCTTTCCAGATTCTCCAAAGAAAGGGTTCCTAAACTGCAACATTCACACAATTGTTTATCTCTGTAAGTTGAATATACACCTTGACAATCATTCTGCTACATAGCTCCGTTTTTGTTTTAGAGCCAGATATTTCTCATTACACCCTATACTCCCATTCACTCAGGAATATCCAAATGCAGCTTTCAGAAGAAAGGTGTTTCTAACTCGCTGAATCTAAAAATAGATGCAAATTCCTACGGTGAACGAACACATAGCAAAAAAGTTTGAAAGAGACTTT
>NW_022446778.1:0-698 GCF_009761245.1 Sapajus apella | reverse complement strand
CAGATATTTCTCATTACACCCTATACTCCCATTCACTCAGGAATATCGAAACGCAGCTTTTAGAAGAATGGTGTTTCTAACTCGCTCACTCGAAACATAGTTGCAACTTCCTAAGCTGAACGAACACATAGCGGAGCAGTTTGAAAGAGAAGTTTCTCATGTGGTTTAGACGCGATCTTAAGCTAATTCGTATGAGTTATGGCTGGAAACATCTCTTTCCAGATTCTTCAAAGAAAGGTTTTCTGAACTGCTACAATCACACCTCTGTTTAACTACCTAAGTCGAACATATACATTGACAATCATTCTGCTACAAAGCTCCGTTTTTGTTTTAGAGCCAGATATTTCTCATTACACCCTATACTCCCGTTCACTCAGGAATATCCAAATGCAGCTTTCAGAAGAAAGGTGTTTCTAACTCGCTGAATCTAAAAATAGATGCAAATTCCTACGGTGAACGAACACATAGCAAAAAAGTTTGAAAGAGACTTTTCTCCTGTGATTAAACGCGATCTTAAAGCTAATTCTTTATGAGGCTGTATATGGCTGGAAATATCTCTTTCCAGATTCTCCAAAGAAAGGGTTTGTGAACAGCTACATTAACACATCTGTTTAACTCTGTAAGTTGAATACACACCTTGACAATCATTCTACTACATAGCTCCGTTTTTGTATTAGAGCCAGATATTTCTCATTACA
>NW_022446777.1:1789-2312 GCF_009761245.1 Sapajus apella | reverse complement strand
ACGTTTGTCTTATGATTTAGATGCGATCTTAAATCTAATTGTTAAGAGTTTGTATATGGGTGGAAATATCTCTTTCCAGATTCTCCAAATAAATGGTTAGTGAACTGCTACATTCACACAATTGTTTAACTCTGTAAGTTTAATATACACCTTGATAATCATAATGCTACATAGTTCCTTTATTATTTTATAGACAGATATTTCTCATTAAACCTTATACTCCAATTCACGCAGGAATATCCAAACGCAGCTTTTTGGAGAAACGTGTTTCTAACTGGTAGAATCTAAACATAGATGCAACTTCCGAAGGTGAGCGAACAAACAGTGGAGCAATTTGAAAGAGGGGTTTCTCGTATGATTTAGATGCGATCTTAAAGCTAATTCTTAAGAATCTGTATATGGCTGGAAATATCTCTTTCCAGATTCTCCAAAGAAATGGTTAGTGAACTGCTACATTCACACAATTGTTTAACTCCGTAAGTTTAATATACCCCTTGACAATCATTCTGCTACATAGCTCCGT
>NW_022446777.1:436-1689 GCF_009761245.1 Sapajus apella | reverse complement strand
CATTCACTCAGAAATATCCAAACGCAGCTTTTTGGAGAAACGTGTTTCTAACTGGAAGAATCTAAACATAGATGCAACTTCCGAAGGTGAATGAACACACAGAGGAGCAGTTTTAAAGAGATGTTTGTCGTATGATTTAGATGCGGTCTTAATGCTAATTCTTAAGAGTCTGTATATGGCTGGAAATATCTCTTTCCAGATTCTCCAAAGAAATGGTTAGTCATCTGCTACATTCACACAATTGTTTAACTCTGTAAGTTTAATATACACGTTGACAATCATTCTGCTACATAGCTCCGTTTTTGTTTTAGAGCCAGATATTTCTCATTAAACCCTATACTCCCATTCTCTCAAGAATATCCAAACGCAGCTTCTTGGAGAAACGTGTTTCTAACTGGAAGAATGTAAACATAGATGCAACTTCCGAAGGTGAACGAACACACAGTGGAGCAGTTTGAAAGAGACGTTTCTCGTATGATTTAGATGCGATCTTAAAGGAATTCTTAAGAGTCTGTATAGGGCTGCAAATATCTCTTTCCAGATTCTCCAAAGAAAGTGTTAGTGAATTGCAACATTCACACAATTGTTTACCTCTGTAAGTTTAATATACACCTTGACAATCATTCTGCTACGTAGCTCCGTTTTTGTTTTAGAGTCAGATATTTCTCATTAAACCCTATACTCCCATTCACTCAGGAATATCCAAACGCAGCTTTTTGGAGAAACGTCTTTCTAACTCGCAGAATCTAAACATACATGCGTCTTCTGAAGGTGAACGAACACAGAGTGGAGCAGTTTGAAAGAGACGTTTCTCGTATGATTTAGATGCGATGGTAAAGCTAATTCTTAACAGTCTGTGCATGGCTGGAAATATCTCTTTCCAGATTCTCCAAAGAAATGGTTAGTCAACTGCTACATACACACAATTGTTTAACTCTGTAAGTTTAATATACACGTTGACAATCATTCTGCTACATAACTCCGTTTTTGTTTTAGAGCCAGATATTTCTCAATAAACCCTACACTCATATTCACTCAGGAATATCCAAACGCAGCTTTTTGGAGAAACCTGTTTCTAACTCGCAGAATCTAAACATAGATGCGTCTTCTGAAGGTGAACGAACACAGAGTGGAGCAGTTTGAAAGAGACGTTTCCCTTATGATTCAGATGCGATTTTAAAGCTAATTCTTAAGAGTCTGTATATGGCTGGAAATATCTCTTTCCAGATTCTCCAAAGAAATGGTTAGTCAAC
>NW_022446777.1:0-336 GCF_009761245.1 Sapajus apella | reverse complement strand
TCATATGATTTAGATGCGATCTTAAAGCTAATTCTTAAGAGTCTGTATATGGCTGGAAATATCTCTTTCCAGATTCTCCAAAGAAATGGTTAGTCAACTGCTACATTCACACAATTGTTTAACTCTGTAAGTTTAATATACACCTTGACAATCATTCTTCTACATAGCTCCGTTTTTGTTTTAGAGCCAGATATTTCTCATTGAACCCTATACTACCATTCACTCAGGATTATCCAAACACAGCTTTTTGGAGAATCGTGTTTCTAACTGGCAGAATCTAAATATAGATGCAACTTCCGAAGGTGAACTTACACACAGTGGAGCAGTTTGAAAGAG
>NW_022446776.1:0-2312 GCF_009761245.1 Sapajus apella | reverse complement strand
AGTTGTGCAGTTTTGAGTGACTTTCTTTATCTTGAGTACTAATTTGAGTGCACCATGGTCTGAGAGACTGTTATGATTTCCATTCTTTTACATTTGCTGAGGAGTATTCTATTTCTAATTACGTGCTCAATTTTAGTATTAGTGCAGTGGGATGCTGAGATGAATGTATACTCTGTGGTTTTGGGGTGCTGAGATCTGTAGATGTCTACAGGCCCACCTAGTCCAGATCTGAGTTCAAGTCCTGTATATCCTAGTTAATTTTCTGTCACATTTATCTGTCTAATATTGACAGTGGGGTGTTCAAGTCTCCCACTATTATTGTATGGGAGTCTAAGTCTCTTTGTAGGTCATTGAGAACTTGCTTTATGTATCTGGTTGCTCCTGTATTGGGTGCATATATATTTAGGATAGTTAGCTCTTCTTGTTGTATTAATCCCTTTAGATTTATGTAATGCCCTTCTTTGTCTTTTTTGGATCTTTGTTAGTTTAAAGTTTGTTTCATCAGAGACAAGGATTGCAACTCCTCCTTTTTTTGTGCTCTCCATTTGCTTGGTAAATGTTCCTCAATCCCTTTATTTTGACCCTGTATATGTCTCAGCATGAGATGGGTTTCCTGAATATAGCACACCAGTCCGTCTTGACTTTTGATCTAATTCGCCAGTCTGTGTCTTCTGATTGGGGCATTTAGCCCATTTACATTAAGGTTAATATTGTTATGTGTGAATTTGATCTTGTCATTTTGATGCTAGCTGGTTGTTTTGCCTGGTAGTTGACACAGTTTCTTCATAGTATCGATGGTCTTTATAGTTTGGTATGCTTTTGCAGCAGCTGGTACTGGTCATGTCTTTTCATGTTCACTACTTCCTTCAGGAGTTCTTGTAAGGCAGGCATGGTGGTGACAAAGTCTCTTAGCCATTGCTTGTTTGTAAAGGATTTTATTTCTCCTTTGCTTATAAAGCTTGGTTTGGCTGGATATGAAATTCTGGGCTGAAACTTCTTTTCTTTTAGGATGTTGAACATTGGTCCTACTCTGTTCTGACTTGTAAGGTTTCTGCAGAGAGATCTGCTGTGTGTTGGGCTTACGTTTGTGGGGAACCTGATCTTTCTCTCTGGGTGCCTTTAGCATTTTTTCCTTCGTTTCAACCCTGGTGAATCTGAGGATTATGTGTCTCGGGGTTACTCTTCTCCAGGAATACCTTTGTGGTGTTCTCTGCATTTCCCATATTTGAATGTTGGCCTGCCTTGCTGGGTTGAGGAAGTTCTGCTGGATAATATCCTGAAGAGTGTTCTCAATTAGCTTTCGTTCTCCCCGTTACTTTCAGGTATAGCTATAAAACGTAGGTCTGGTTTCTCACATAATCCCATATTTCTTGGAGGCTTTTTTCATTTCTTTTCACCCTTTTTTCTCTTATCTTGCCTTATTGCTTTGTTTCATTGAATTAATCTTCAATCTCTGATATACTTTCTTCTGCTTGGTTGATTCAGCTATTGAAACTTGTGTATGCTTCAAGAAGTTCTCATGCTGTGTTTTTCAGATCCATCATGTCATTTATGTTCTCCAATCTGGTTATTCTCGTTAGCATTTCATCTAACCTTTTCTCAAGGTTCTTACGTTCCTTGCAATCAGTTAGAAAACACCTGTAGTCCCAGCTACTCGGGAGGCCGAGGCAGCAGAATTGCTTGAACCCAGGACGCGGAGGTTGTGGTGAGCCGAGGTTGTGCCATTGCACTCCAGCCTGGTTAACAAGAGTGAAACTCCATCTAAAAAAAAATAAAAAAGAAAATGCCCCTTTAGCTAGGAGAAGTTTTTTACCCAGCTTCTGAAGCCTGCTTCTGTCAATTCTTCAAACTCATTCTCCATCCAGTTGTGTTCCCTTGCTGGTGAGGGGTTGTGATACCCTGGAGGAGAAGAGACGGTTTGGCTTTTGGTGATTTCAGGCTTTTTGCGCTGGTTCCTTCCCATCTTCATGGATTTATCTACCTTTGATCTTCGAAGTTGGTGACTTTTGGGTGGAGTTTCTGAGTGGACCTCCTTCCTGTTGATGTTGAAGCTGTTTCTTCCTGTTTGTTAGTTTTCCTTCTAAGACTCAGGCCCTTCTTCTGCACGTCTGCTGGAGTTTTCTGGAGGTGCACTTCAGACGCTGCTTGCCTAGGAATCACCCACAGGGGCTGCAGAATAGCAAAGATTGCTGCTTCTTTCTTCTTCTGGTAGTTTCATCCCAAAACAGTACCTGCCAGATGACAGCCAGAGCTCTCCTGTATGATGTGTATGTGTATCTCAGTTAGGATAAATGGTGGGGGGCGGGTCATGC
>NW_022446775.1:0-2312 GCF_009761245.1 Sapajus apella | reverse complement strand
TGTAATGAGGTCTGTTGGGGAAAATTCCATATAGGTAAATTAATTAGAAGTAAATGGTAATAAATTAGTTTTATTGACTTTCTGGAGTTTCTGACAATAAAGGTAAGAAAAATGCAAAACACAGAAACAGAGCATAAAAAAAGAAATTAGGGAAGTATTCTACAGGTATAACAGGATGACCCTGGCCATGTTCGTACAGCAGCACTGTGTCACGATATGACACCTTGGAGTGAAGTTAACAGGTGAAACAGATAAAAATGATTAGAGGAGCAAAATACTGAGAGTGATAGTCCAGTAAACCAATAACTGATGTCAGAAAAGTGGGAATATTATAGTGTGTGTTGAAGTTCCTGTGCAACATTGTTTATTTGCCTTTGAAAAAATGTATCTACTAAACATTCTTTTTGCTGTCAAAAGAATATGTGGGAATAAATCATTAGAATTTATTATTCTGTTTTATACTTTTATCTTCCTGCCACAGCCTTACTTTAGAAATTTTATTTTTTTTAGAAAATTGAACAAGTGCTCGTTGTGGTGGATCATGCCTCTAGGATGGGAGGCAGGGGTGGAAGAATCACTTGAGGCCGGGAGTTTGACACCAGCCTGACCAACAAAGTGAGACCTGATGTGTATGAAAAAATTAACCAGGTGTCATCACATATAGCTACAGTCCCAGCTACTCAGGAGGCTAAGGCAGGAGGATCCTTAGCTCAGGAGTTCAAGCCTGCAGCGAGCTGTGATTGTACCACTGTACTCCAGCCTAGATGACAGAGTGAGACCCCATATCCTAAAACAAAAAAGAAAAAAAATAGATCAAGCAGCAAGTTGTATTTGGCTTACTGTGAATTTTTCTAAACTAGAAGTTCTCAGAGTAATATTTCTAAATCTTTTGGGGTCTAGCATCCCATTACATTTTTTAACTTTATATAAGATCTCTAAGACTTTTTCTTTATATAAGTAATTATATTAAAGTTAAAAAAACAAAATTTTAAAAATATTTGTATTCATTACATATTTATAAAATTATTGCATGTTGATATAATGAATATGAAGCAAAAATTTTAAAATATTTATTTGAAATAATTATTTAAAATTATTTTAAAAATTTAGAATATTTATTAGTCATTACATATTAATAATAAAATTGGCTGGGTGAGATGGCTCATGCCTATAATCCCAGCACTTTGGGAGGCCGAGGTGGGTGGATCACCTGAGGTCAAGAGTTCAAGACTAGCCCTTCAACATGGTGAAACCCTGTCTCTACTGAAAAATACAAAATTAGCCAGGTGTGGTGGCACACACCTGTAATTCCAGTTACTTGGGAGGCTGAGGCAGGAGAATTGGTTACACCCGAGAGGCAGAGTTTGCAGTGAGTAAGCTCATGCCATGGCACTCCAGCCTGGGTAACAAGAGCAAAGCTCATCTTAAATAATAATAATAATAAAAACATTATGTGTTGATATAAGTAATACTTTTTTTTTTGGAGTCAGAGTCTCACTCTTTCCCCAAGGCTGGAGTGAAGCAAGTAATCTCAGTTCACTGCAACTTCTCCCTCATTCCCCAGTTCAAAGGATTCCCCTGTCTCAGCCTCTGAAGTAGCTTGGATTATAGGCACCCACCACCATGCCTGGCTAATTTTTGTATTTTTTTAAATAGAGATAAGGTTTTACCATGTTGGCAAAGCTGGTCTTGAACTCCTGACCTCAGGTAATCCACCCGCCTCATTCTACCAAAGTCTTGGAGTTGCAGGTGTAAGCCACCGCACCCAGCCCGATTAACATATTTTTTAAAACACTGATTAGTCAGGCAACAACACTGGGCAGGGGTCTCCTCATTCCCAGTGATAAAAACCCCACTGCACGGCTCCAGGGTTGCAAGGGCTGCAGAGCCAAAAGGCTCTGACTTGAGATTTCATTACTTTATTTGTATTTCTATTGGTATTGTGAGACAAGGTCCTGCTCTGCCACCCAGGCTGGAGTGCAGTTGTGCACTTATAGCTCACTGCAGCCTCAATGTCCTGGGTTCAAGCC
Organism: Sapajus apella; assembly: GCF_009761245.1. Classification (NCBI taxonomy): domain Eukaryota; kingdom Metazoa; phylum Chordata; class Mammalia; order Primates; family Cebidae; genus Sapajus; species Sapajus apella. Next base: position 282 of record NW_022446775.1, on the reverse strand, counting down.
ATCTTTCTGCCTCAGCTCCCCAGTGCTGGTACTACAGTTGAGTGCCACCATACGCGGCTGATTTTAAAATCTTTTTGTAGAGTGGGGATCTTGCTATGTTGCCCAAGCTGGCCTCAAACTCCTGACCTCAAGAGATCTGCCCACCTCAGCCTCCTGAGTAGCTGAGGCTACAAGTATATATCACCATGCCTTACCTCATTTATTTTCTTAAATTTTGAAAAATATTTTTGCAGAGAGGAGGTCTTGCTATGTTGCCCAGGCTGGTCTTGAACTCCTGCCCTT
>NW_022446774.1:0-2312 GCF_009761245.1 Sapajus apella | reverse complement strand
AGTTGTGCAGTTTTGAGTGACTTTCTTTATCTTGAGTACTAATTTGAGTGCACCATGGTCTGAGAGACTGTTATGATTTCCATTCTTTTACATTTGCTGAGGAGTATTCTATTTCTAATTACGTGCTCAATTTTAGTATTAGTGCAGTGGGATGCTGAGATGAATGTATACTCTGTGGTTTTGGGGTGCTGAGATCTGTAGATGTCTACAGGCCCACCTAGTCCAGATCTGAGTTCAAGTCCTGTATATCCTAGTTAATTTTCTGTCACATTTATCTGTCTAATATTGACAGTGGGGTGTTCAAGTCTCCCACTATTATTGTATGGGAGTCTAAGTCTCTTTGTAGGTCATTGAGAACTTGCTTTATGTATCTGGTTGCTCCTGTATTGGGTGCATATATATTTAGGATAGTTAGCTCTTCTTGTTGTATTAATCCCTTTAGATTTATGTAATGCCCTTCTTTGTCTTTTTTGGATCTTTGTTAGTTTAAAGTTTGTTTCATCAGAGACAAGGATTGCAACTCCTCCTTTTTTTGTGCTCTCCATTTGCTTGGTAAATGTTCCTCAATCCCTTTATTTTGACCCTGTATATGTCTCAGCATGAGATGGGTTTCCTGAATATAGCACACCAGTCCGTCTTGACTTTTGATCTAATTCGCCAGTCTGTGTCTTCTGATTGGGGCATTTAGCCCATTTACATTAAGGTTAATATTGTTATGTGTGAATTTGATCTTGTCATTTTGATGCTAGCTGGTTGTTTTGCCTGGTAGTTGACACAGTTTCTTCATAGTATCGATGGTCTTTATAGTTTGGTATGCTTTTGCAGCAGCTGGTACTGGTCATGTCTTTTCATGTTCACTACTTCCTTCAGGAGTTCTTGTAAGGCAGGCATGGTGGTGACAAAGTCTCTTAGCCATTGCTTGTTTGTAAAGGATTTTATTTCTCCTTTGCTTATAAAGCTTGGTTTGGCTGGATATGAAATTCTGGGCTGAAACTTCTTTTCTTTTAGGATGTTGAACATTGGTCCTACTCTGTTCTGACTTGTAAGGTTTCTGCAGAGAGATCTGCTGTGTGTTGGGCTTACGTTTGTGGGGAACCTGATCTTTCTCTCTGGGTGCCTTTAGCATTTTTTCCTTCGTTTCAACCCTGGTGAATCTGAGGATTATGTGTCTCGGGGTTACTCTTCTCCAGGAATACCTTTGTGGTGTTCTCTGCATTTCCCATATTTGAATGTTGGCCTGCCTTGCTGGGTTGAGGAAGTTCTGCTGGATAATATCCTGAAGAGTGTTCTCAATTAGCTTTCGTTCTCCCCGTTACTTTCAGGTATAGCTATAAAACGTAGGTCTGGTTTCTCACATAATCCCATATTTCTTGGAGGCTTTTTTCATTTCTTTTCACCCTTTTTTCTCTTATCTTGCCTTATTGCTTTGTTTCATTGAATTAATCTTCAATCTCTGATATACTTTCTTCTGCTTGGTTGATTCAGCTATTGAAACTTGTGTATGCTTCAAGAAGTTCTCATGCTGTGTTTTTCAGATCCATCATGTCATTTATGTTCTCCAATCTGGTTATTCTCGTTAGCATTTCATCTAACCTTTTCTCAAGGTTCTTACGTTCCTTGCAATCAGTTAGAAAACACCTGTAGTCCCAGCTACTCGGGAGGCCGAGGCAGCAGAATTGCTTGAACCCAGGACGCGGAGGTTGTGGTGAGCCGAGGTTGTGCCATTGCACTCCAGCCTGGTTAACAAGAGTGAAACTCCATCTAAAAAAAAATAAAAAAGAAAATGCCCCTTTAGCTAGGAGAAGTTTTTTACCCAGCTTCTGAAGCCTGCTTCTGTCAATTCTTCAAACTCATTCTCCATCCAGTTGTGTTCCCTTGCTGGTGAGGGGTTGTGATACCCTGGAGGAGAAGAGACGGTTTGGCTTTTGGTGATTTCAGGCTTTTTGCGCTGGTTCCTTCCCATCTTCATGGATTTATCTACCTTTGATCTTCGAAGTTGGTGACTTTTGGGTGGAGTTTCTGAGTGGACCTCCTTCCTGTTGATGTTGAAGCTGTTTCTTCCTGTTTGTTAGTTTTCCTTCTAAGACTCAGGCCCTTCTTCTGCACGTCTGCTGGAGTTTTCTGGAGGTGCACTTCAGACGCTGCTTGCCTAGGAATCACCCACAGGGGCTGCAGAATAGCAAAGATTGCTGCTTCTTTCTTCTTCTGGTAGTTTCATCCCAAAACAGTACCTGCCAGATGACAGCCAGAGCTCTCCTGTATGATGTGTATGTGTATCTCAGTTAGGATAAATGGTGGGGGGCGGGTCATGC
>NW_022446773.1:0-2313 GCF_009761245.1 Sapajus apella | reverse complement strand
TTGGGCCCCATGGCACAGACAGGTCAGGGGTCTCTGGCTTCCTATGAACTCTACCCTCTGTGCCAAGGAAAGCTGTGACTCTCCAAAGCAGGAGATTTGAGGTCTTGGCTCACTCCAGTCCCGGCATCTGCCCCAGAACCCTTCATCCTCCAAGTGCCACATCGGGCCTGCAGAGATGGAGAGCACTTTGGCGGAGCACCCAGCGGTGGCAGAGTCAGCCGTGGTGAGCAGCCCGGACCCGATTCAAGGGAGGCGAGGAGAACACAGAGATCATTTAGTCTGCGCGTGGGCACTAGGAAGGCAGGTGCCAGGGAAACTTCCAGGCTTTACCTGGGCAGCCTTGGTGGAGGGAGGGCATAGCGTGCATGTGCACTTACACGGTACAGTGACCTGGGGGCTCAGTGGCCTCTCCGTAGCTCTGAAGATAAGAATGACAGATTATATTTAGTGAGCACTTACTATATGCCAAACAGTTTCACTCTCACAGAATAGAATAATCTAAGAGGTCTTCTACTCTTTCTAGATGAGGAAAGAGAAGCAGAAGGAGCCTGAGTAACTGTCCACATCACACATATACTAAGGGGTGGGGCCAGAAGGGCATCTCAGCGACGTGGCTCCAGAGCATACATGCACCTTTTTATTAAAACGTGCTTATTCAACACCTTCTATAGGCAAGGCCTTGTGCAATAGAATGGGAATAAGCATTACTAAAATAAGAATAATAAATTGTCAATAATTATCAAATGCCCATTGGGTTCCAGGCACAGGATTGTATATACCATAATAGTAAAAATGGTGATGAAAATATTGATGACAGGAATAACAATAAATGTAAACTAACTGGGTGTTTTATATGTATATCTCATGGCAGCTTTAAGAAACCCAAATGACGAATGGAACCTTTATTGTTCCTATTTTACGGAGACGGAAACTGAGGGTAAGATGAGGTCAGGTAACTTTTTGAGGCATGGAGTGGAAATCGGAAGTACAGGGATTTGCACCTGGTCCTTTTCTTTTCCAAAACCACTGTAGGGTCCAATTTCACCTTGTTTTTCCATTCACTCAGTAAATACTCACTTTTTTTTTTTTTTTTTTGAGACAGCGTTTCACTCTTGTAGCCCAGGCTGGAGGGCAATGGTGCGATCTCAGCTCATGCAACTTCCATTTCCTGGGTTCAAGCAACTCTCTCATCTCAACCTCCCAAGTAGCAGGGACTACAGGTGTGTGCCACCACACCTAGCTAATTTTTGTATTTTTAGTAGAGATGGGGTTTCACCACGTTAGCCTGGTCTCAAATTCCTGATCTCTGGTGATCTGCCCACCTCAGCCTCCCAAAATGCTGGGATTACAGGCGTGAGCCACTGCACCTGGCCAATATCGACTTTTTAAGCTGTGTAATAGGTTGACACTCACTGTGAGCCTCTGTTCTCATTCTGGAAACAACCACCAGCTCCACTTGAGTGTCCTCTGGAAACTCAGCCACCTGCTACACTAGAGGGTCCTCTGGAAACTCAACCACCAGCTCCACTTGAGTGTCCTCTGAGAACTCAGTTACCTCCTCCACTCAAGTATCTTCCAGGACCTCATTCACCTCCTGCAGCTGTGGTTCTTTTGGGACCTCATCCACCTCCAGCACATGTCTGTCCTCCGGGACCTCATCCACCTCCTGCCAGGGTCTGTCCTCCGGGACCTCATCCACCTCCAGCACGTGTCTGTCCTCCGGGACCTCATCCACCTCCTGCAAGTGTCTGTCCTCTGGGACCTCATCCACCTCCAGCACGTGTCTGTCCTCCGGGACCTCTTCTACCTCCTGCATGTGTCTGTGTTCTGGAACCACATTCATCTCCTGCATCTATCTGTCCTCTGGGACCTCATTTACTTGCTGCAGGTGTCTGTCCTCCAGGATCTCATCTACCTGCCGCAGCTGTTGGTCCTGCAGGAACTCATCCATCTACTACATGTGTCTGTCTGCCAGGACCTCATCCACGTCCTGCAGCTGTTGGTCCTCCAGGAACTCATCCACCTCCTGCAGCTGTTGGTCCTCAGCGACCTCATCTTCCTCCTGCAGCTGTTGGTCCTCTGGGACCTCATCCATCTCCTGCAGCTGTTGATCCTCTGGGACCTCATCCATCTCCTGCAGCTATTGGTCCCTTAGGACTTCATCCACCTCCTGCAGTTGTTGGTCCTCTGGGACCTCATCCATCTCCTGCAGCTGTTGCTACTCCGGGACCTTATCCACCTCCTGCAGCTGTTGGTCCTCTGGGATCTCATCCACCTCCTGCAGCTGTTGGTCCTCTGGGACCTCATCCACCT
>NW_022446772.1:0-2313 GCF_009761245.1 Sapajus apella | reverse complement strand
GTTCCTGATGGGGGGTGGCCTGGAGGCCTGTGGGAGGCTGGGGGACATAGCCTTGCCCCGAGTGGTACTTGTGGTTAATAGGAACCCCCTTTTGCTTTTTGAGATGGAGTTTCGCTCTTGTTGCCCAGGCTGGAATGCAATGTCAGGGTCTCAGCTCACTGTAACCTCTGCCTCCTGGGTTCAAGTGATTCTCTTGCCTCAGTCTCCCCAGTAGCTGAGACTCCAGCCGTGCATCATCACACCTGGCTAGTTCTGTATTTTTAGTAGAGACGGCTTTCACCATGTTGTTCCGGCTGGTCTTGAACGCCCGACCTCAGGTGATCTGCCCGCCTCAGCCTCCCAAAGTGCTGGGATGGCAGGCGTTAGCCACCGAGCCTGGCTAGGGCCCTTTTAGAGTCCCCAGCTCTGCAGCAGCCTTGGGGAGGCCTGTGGGGAGGAATGAGGCCCAGTGAGGACCCACGGGCTGACCAGGACCCCCACTATTCGCTGCGGCTGCCCCACGCGCCGGTCTCAGTGGGAGAAGCCTACCTGGTGCACACAGACCGGCTCTATTCCCGCTACGACTTCAACAACTATGTGGCTGCCCTGTACAAGGTGCTGGGGACCTTCCTGTTCAGGGAGGCTGTGAGCCAGTCTCTGACGGACCTGGCCAAGTACACTATCGGCCACCTGCACCCCAACTTCCTGGCTGTCTGTGACCCCAAGTGGAGCCGGGTCAACTGCTCAGTCTATGTGCAGCTGGAGAGGGTGTCCAGGGGAAATGCTGCTGACATCACCGAGGCCAGGTGGGTGTGGATGAGCAGCCTTCACTCTTGGGGGCAGTGGGAGCTGAAGAAGCCCCAGAAGCCAGATGGTGAGGAGCCAGCAGGCAGGTGGTCAGGCAGGAGCGAGGCCTCAGGGCTCCAGGTGCCCCGCAGACAGCAGGAGGCTTGGGGGAGCATGCTCTGTCTGCCCCGAGTCTCAGCCCTGCCCTCTTCTGTGCTGTCTTCTTTTTTTTTTTTTTTTTTTTTTTTTAAAGATGGGGTTTCACCATGATGGCCAGGCTGGCCTTGAACTCCTGACCGCAGGTGATCCACTCACCTCGGCCTCCCAAAGTGCTAGGAATACAGGCGTGAGCCGCCGCACCCGGCCATCTGCTGTCTTTTTACCGTCTCTACTGATAGGTCCTTAAACGTTTCAACTCATCATTGTCCTTTTTAAAAAATCAAAATATTGACTGGCAAGCCTAGGGTAATGTCAGACCAAAAAAAAAATCAAAATAAAATTTGTATAAGATAAAATTCACCATTTCTTCCATTTTAATGTGTACAGTTCATTTTTAGTACATTCACAGTGCTGTACAGCCATCTCCTCTACTTAATTCCAGAATATTTTCATCTCATCAGAAGTAAACCCCTCAGCATGGGTAACATGGCAAAACCCCGTCTCTATGACAAATCAAAAAATTAGGCCGAGCTAGGTGGCTCACGCCTATAATCCCCGCACTTTGGGAGGCTGAGGCGGGCAGATCACCTGAGGTTGGGAGTTTGAGACCAGCCTGGCCAACATGAAGAAATCCTATCTCTACTAAAAATACAAAATTAGCCAGGCATGGTGGCACACGCTTGTAATCCCAGCCACTTGGGGTGCTGAGGCAGGAGAATCGCTTGAACCCAGAAGGTGGAGGTTGTGGTGGGTTGAGATTGTGTCATTGCAGTCCAGCCTGGGCAACAAGAGTGAAACTCCAACTCGAAGAAAAAAAAACAGCCAGGCCTGGTGGTGGGCACCTGCAGTCCCAGCTACTGGAGAGGCTGAGGTGGGCGGATCACTTGAACTCGGGAGATAGAGGTTTCAGTGAGCCAAGATTGTGCCTACCCCAGGCTGGGTGATAGAGTGAGACACTGTCTCAAAAAAATGAAAGGAAAGGAAACAAAGAACCCCTGTACCCCTTAGCTGTCACTCCTCCCCCAGCCCCTGGCAACCACCACTATCCTATTTTCTGTCTGTAGATTTGCCTGTTCTCAACGTTTCATATAAACAGAATCATACACTATGTGGTCTTTGGTGTCTGCCTTCTCTTTTTCCTTTTTCTATTTTTTTTTTTTTTTTTGAGACGGAGTTTCGCCCCTGTTGCCCAGACTGGAGTGCAATGGTGTGATCTTTGCTTACCACAACCTCCGCCTCCTGGGTCCAAGCGATTGTCCTGCCTCTGCCTCCTGCTTAGCTGGGACTACAGGCACCCACCAACACGCCTGGCTGATTTTGTATTTTTTTACTAGAGACGGGGTTTCTCCAGGTTGGCCAGGCTGGTCTCAAACTACTAACCTCAGGTGA
>NW_022446771.1:0-2313 GCF_009761245.1 Sapajus apella | reverse complement strand
AAACCTGTAAATAGATGTGATGTAGTACTGATAAGAGTGTATATTTTGTGTATTTAAAGTGGAGAGTTCTATAAATGTTAATTAAGTTTACTTGTTCCGGATCTGAGTTCAAATCCTGGATATCGTTGTTAATTTTCTTCCTCATTGATCTGTCTGATATTGATGTTGAAGTCTCCCACTATTATTGTGTGGGAGTCTAAGTCTCTTTATAAATCTTATATATCTGGGTATTCCTGTATTGGGTGCATATGTATTTAAGACCTTTAGCTCTTCTTGTTGCATTGATCCTTTTATCATTATGTAATATCCTTCTTTGCTTCTTTTGATCTTTGTTGCTTTAAAGTAACTCCTGCTTTTTATTTATTTATTTATTTTTGCTCTCCATTTGTTTGATAAATCTTTCTCCATCCTTTTGTTTTGAGTCTTTGTGTATCCTTGCATGTGAGATGGGTCTGGATGCAGCATACTGATGGGTTTTGCCTTTTTTTGCCTGTCTGTGTCTTTGGATTGGGGGATTTAGTCAATTTAAATTTAGAATTAATAATAATATATGTGAGTTTAATGCTGCCATTTAATGCTAGCTGGCTGTTTTGCCTATTAGTTGATGTAAATTCTTGATTATGTTGATGCTCTTTACTTTTTGGTATTTTTTAGAAAGGCTGATACTGGTTGTTCCTTTCTATGTGTAGTGGTTCTTTCAGAAGCTCTTGTAAAGCAAGCCTGGTGGTGATGAAATCTCTGAGTGCTTGCTTGTTCACAAAAGATTTTATTTTTCCTTCGCTTATGAAGCTTAGTTTGGCTGGATGTAAAATTCTTGGTTGAAAGTTATATTCTTTAAGGATGTTGAATATTGGCCCCCACTCTCTTCTAACTTGTAGGGTTTCTGCTGAGAGATCTGCTGTGAGTCTGATAGGCTTCCCTTTGTGGGTAACCTGACCCTTCTCTCTAGCTGCCCTCAGTTTTTTCTCCTTCATTTCAACCCTGGTGAATCTGGCGATTATGTGCCTTGAGGTTGGTCTTCTTGAGGAATATCTTTGTGGTGTTCTCTGTATTACCTGGAGTTGAATATTGTCCTGCCTTGCTAGGTTGGGAAAGTTTTCCTGAATAATATCCTGAAGTGTATTTTCCAGCTTGGATTGATTCTCTTCGTCACATTCAGGTACACCTATCAAGCGTAGTTAGGTCTTTTCACATAGTCCCATATTTCTTGGAGACTTTGCTCTTTCCTTTTTTCTCGAATCTGGTCATCTTGTTTTATTTCATTAAGTTGGTCTTCCACCTCTGATATCTTTTCTTCTGCTTGATCAATTCGGCTGTTAAAACTTGTGCATACTTTGCAAAGTTCTCGTGTTGTGTTTTTCAGCTCCATCAATTCACTTATATTCCTCTCTAAATTGTGTATTCTTGTTAACATTTCATCAAACCTTTTTTCAAAGTTCTTAGTTTCTTTGCATTGGGTTAGAACAAGTTCTTTTAATTCACAGAAGTTTCTTATCATCCACCTTTTGAAGCCTGCTTCTGTTAATGGAACACAGTCTTTCTCCATCAGGCCTTGTTCTGTTGCTGATGAGGAACTGTGATCCCCTGTAGAGGGAGAGGCGTTCTGATTTTGGGTATTCTCAGACTTTTTAGGCTGGTTTCTTCCCTTCTTTATAGATTTATCCATCTGTGGTCTTTATAATTACAGTCTTTATAGTTGGGTTTCTGAGTGGACGTCTAACTTGTTGATTCCCCGCGCCAGAATCTGAGCAACCCACTGCACCGGCCAAAACAGTGGCATTATGATTGATGGTGCTTTTCTGACTCAGCATCAAGAACCACCACACCAAGGTGGTGGCAAAACTGCCTCTCTGGCCACAGGAGTCGCACTGGCGACCTGTGGGGCTCCTCCGCTGAGAATCTCCTGGTGCATGAGCAACAAAAATTCGTCTGAAAGTGTGGCATCCTCTCGTTCTCTGCACTTTCACTGGGGGCTACAATCCCCAGCTGCTGTGATCAGCCATCTTGGATCTCTCTCTCCTGTTTTGTTTTTAAAAACAGTCAATCTTTTGGAGAATATTTTACAAGCAAGTCATGCCTTTTAAAGTTGTGCATCCATAAAAATTATCATGAGTGCAAAAAATCCTTCACCAAATATGGAGAGATGCATGGCTTTGCCATTTTTCTTACTGCAAAAATTGATTTCATAGAATTAAATCCAGGTATATAGAATGTGAATTTTAATATACACTTCTAAAGACAGAAGGAAAAAGGATAAAATTGTTGCCTGAAGAGTAAAATTAATTTGTTATTTCTAGATGGTGTTACTATGAA
>NW_022446770.1:0-2313 GCF_009761245.1 Sapajus apella | reverse complement strand
TTGGGCCCCATGGCACAGACAGGTCAGGGGTCTCTGGCTTCCTATGAACTCTACCCTCTGTGCCAAGGAAAGCTGTGACTCTCCAAAGCAGGAGATTTGAGGTCTTGGCTCACTCCAGTCCCGGCATCTGCCCCAGAACCCTTCATCCTCCAAGTGCCACATCGGGCCTGCAGAGATGGAGAGCACTTTGGCGGAGCACCCAGCGGTGGCAGAGTCAGCCGTGGTGAGCAGCCCGGACCCGATTCAAGGGAGGCGAGGAGAACACAGAGATCATTTAGTCTGCGCGTGGGCACTAGGAAGGCAGGTGCCAGGGAAACTTCCAGGCTTTACCTGGGCAGCCTTGGTGGAGGGAGGGCATAGCGTGCATGTGCACTTACACGGTACAGTGACCTGGGGGCTCAGTGGCCTCTCCGTAGCTCTGAAGATAAGAATGACAGATTATATTTAGTGAGCACTTACTATATGCCAAACAGTTTCACTCTCACAGAATAGAATAATCTAAGAGGTCTTCTACTCTTTCTAGATGAGGAAAGAGAAGCAGAAGGAGCCTGAGTAACTGTCCACATCACACATATACTAAGGGGTGGGGCCAGAAGGGCATCTCAGCGACGTGGCTCCAGAGCATACATGCACCTTTTTATTAAAACGTGCTTATTCAACACCTTCTATAGGCAAGGCCTTGTGCAATAGAATGGGAATAAGCATTACTAAAATAAGAATAATAAATTGTCAATAATTATCAAATGCCCATTGGGTTCCAGGCACAGGATTGTATATACCATAATAGTAAAAATGGTGATGAAAATATTGATGACAGGAATAACAATAAATGTAAACTAACTGGGTGTTTTATATGTATATCTCATGGCAGCTTTAAGAAACCCAAATGACGAATGGAACCTTTATTGTTCCTATTTTACGGAGACGGAAACTGAGGGTAAGATGAGGTCAGGTAACTTTTTGAGGCATGGAGTGGAAATCGGAAGTACAGGGATTTGCACCTGGTCCTTTTCTTTTCCAAAACCACTGTAGGGTCCAATTTCACCTTGTTTTTCCATTCACTCAGTAAATACTCACTTTTTTTTTTTTTTTTTTGAGACAGCGTTTCACTCTTGTAGCCCAGGCTGGAGGGCAATGGTGCGATCTCAGCTCATGCAACTTCCATTTCCTGGGTTCAAGCAACTCTCTCATCTCAACCTCCCAAGTAGCAGGGACTACAGGTGTGTGCCACCACACCTAGCTAATTTTTGTATTTTTAGTAGAGATGGGGTTTCACCACGTTAGCCTGGTCTCAAATTCCTGATCTCTGGTGATCTGCCCACCTCAGCCTCCCAAAATGCTGGGATTACAGGCGTGAGCCACTGCACCTGGCCAATATCGACTTTTTAAGCTGTGTAATAGGTTGACACTCACTGTGAGCCTCTGTTCTCATTCTGGAAACAACCACCAGCTCCACTTGAGTGTCCTCTGGAAACTCAGCCACCTGCTACACTAGAGGGTCCTCTGGAAACTCAACCACCAGCTCCACTTGAGTGTCCTCTGAGAACTCAGTTACCTCCTCCACTCAAGTATCTTCCAGGACCTCATTCACCTCCTGCAGCTGTGGTTCTTTTGGGACCTCATCCACCTCCAGCACATGTCTGTCCTCCGGGACCTCATCCACCTCCTGCCAGGGTCTGTCCTCCGGGACCTCATCCACCTCCAGCACGTGTCTGTCCTCCGGGACCTCATCCACCTCCTGCAAGTGTCTGTCCTCTGGGACCTCATCCACCTCCAGCACGTGTCTGTCCTCCGGGACCTCTTCTACCTCCTGCATGTGTCTGTGTTCTGGAACCACATTCATCTCCTGCATCTATCTGTCCTCTGGGACCTCATTTACTTGCTGCAGGTGTCTGTCCTCCAGGATCTCATCTACCTGCCGCAGCTGTTGGTCCTGCAGGAACTCATCCATCTACTACATGTGTCTGTCTGCCAGGACCTCATCCACGTCCTGCAGCTGTTGGTCCTCCAGGAACTCATCCACCTCCTGCAGCTGTTGGTCCTCAGCGACCTCATCTTCCTCCTGCAGCTGTTGGTCCTCTGGGACCTCATCCATCTCCTGCAGCTGTTGATCCTCTGGGACCTCATCCATCTCCTGCAGCTATTGGTCCCTTAGGACTTCATCCACCTCCTGCAGTTGTTGGTCCTCTGGGACCTCATCCATCTCCTGCAGCTGTTGCTACTCCGGGACCTTATCCACCTCCTGCAGCTGTTGGTCCTCTGGGATCTCATCCACCTCCTGCAGCTGTTGGTCCTCTGGGACCTCATCCACCT
>NW_022446769.1:0-2313 GCF_009761245.1 Sapajus apella | reverse complement strand
GAATGAACAAAGTCTTCAAGAAATGTGGGACTATGTGAAAAGACCTAGCCTATGTTTGATAGGTGTACCTGAATGCAACGAACAGAATGAATCCATGCTAGAAAATACTCTTCAGCATATTATCCAGGAAAACTTCCCCAACCTAGCAAGGCAGGACAATATACAAGTCCAGGAAATACAGAGAACACCACAAAGATATTCGTCAAGAAGAGCAACCCCAAGGCACATAATCGTCAGATTTACCAGGTTTGAAATGAAGGAGAAAATACTAAGGGCAGACAGAGAGAAAGGTTGGGTTACTCACAAAGGGAAGAGCAACACACTCACAGCAGACCTCTCAGCAGAAACTCTACAAGCCAGAAGAGAGTGGGGGCCAATATTCAACATCCTTAAAGAAAAGAACTCTCAACCCAGAATCTCCTATCCAGCCAAACTAAGCTTCATAAGTGAAGGGAAAATAAAATCCTTTGTGAGCATGCAAGTACTCAGAGATTTCGTCACCACCAGGCCTGCTTTACAAGAGCTCCTGAAAGAGGCTCTACACATATAAAGGAACAACCAGCGCCAACCACTCCAAAAACATGCCAAATGGTAAAGAGAATCAACACAATGAAGAATCTGCATCAACTAATGGGCAAAACAGCCAGCTAGCACCAAAATGGCAGTATCAAATTCACACGTAACAATATTATCCCTAAATGTAAATGGACTAAATACCCCAATCAAAAGACACAGACTGGCAAATTGGATACAAAGCCAGAACCCATCAGTGTGCTGTATCCAGGAAACCCATCTCACATGCAAGGATACACATAGGCTCAAAATAAAGGGATGGAGGAAGATTTACCAAGCAAATGGAGAGCAAAAAAAAGCAGGAGTTGCAATTTTCAGCTCTGATAAATTAGACTTTAAAGCAACAAAGATCAAAAGAGACAAAGAAGGACATTACATAATGATAAAAGGATCAATGCAACAAGAAGAGCTAACTCTCCTAAATATATACGCACCCAATACAGGAGCACCCAGATACATAAGGCAAGTTCTTAATGACTTACAAAGAGACTTAGACTCCCACACAATAGTAGTGGGAGACTTTAACACTCCATTGTCAATATTAGACAGATCAATGGGACAAAAAGTTAACAAGGATATCCAGGACTTGAACTCAGACCTGGACCAAGCAAACCTAATAGACATCTACAGAACTCTCCACCCCAAATCCACAGAATATACATTCTTCTCAGCACTACATCACACCTACTCTAAAATTGACCACATAATTGGGAGTAAATGACTCCTCAGAAAATGCCAAAGAAATCAAAACAAACAGTCTCTCAGACCACAGTGCAATCAAGTTAGAACTCAGAATTCAAAAACTAACCCAGAACTGCACAGCTTCATGGAAACTGAACAACTGGTTCTTGAATGTTGACTGGATAAACAATGAAATGAAGACAGAAATAAAGATGTTCTTTGAAACCAACAAGAATGAAGACACAACTTACCAGAATCTCTGGGACACATTTAAAGCAGTCTGTAGAGGAAAATATGTAGCAATAAGTGCCCACATGAGAAGCAAGAAGAGATCAAAAATTGACACCCTGTCGTCAAAATTGAAAGAGTTAGAGGAGCAAGATCAAAAAAAACTCAAAGTCTGGCAGAAGAAAAGAAATAGCTAAGATCAGAGCAGAACTGAAGGAGAAAGAGACAGAAAAAACCCTTCAAAAAGTCAGTAAATCCAGGAGCTGGTTTTTTGAAATGATCACCAAAATAGACAGACCACTAGCCAGATTAATAAAAAAGAAAAGAGAGAATAACCAAATTGATGCAATAAAAAATGATAAAGGGGATATCACCACAGATTCCACAGAAATTCAAACCATCATCAGAGATTATTACAAACAACTCTATGCATGTAAACTAGTAAACCTGGAAGAAATGGATACATTCCTGGACACTTGCCTCCTCCCAAGCCTAAACCAGGAAGAAGCTGAAACACTGAACAGACCATAACAAGGTCTGAAGTTGAAGCAGCAATTAAGAGCTTACCACCCTAAAAAAGCCCAGTTCCAGACGGGTTCACAGCTGAATTCTACCAGTCATACAAAGAAGAGCTGGTATCATTCCTTCTGAAACTATTCCAAACAATACAAAAAGAAGGAATTCTTCCCAAATCATTTTATGAGACCAACATCATCCTGATCCAAAACCCAGCAGAGACTCAACAAGAAAAGAAAACTTCAGGCCAATATCCATGATGAACATAGATGCAAAAATCTTCAATCAAATGCTAGCAAGCTGATTGCAACAGCA
>NW_022446768.1:0-2313 GCF_009761245.1 Sapajus apella | reverse complement strand
CAAACGAGGAAGCAGGGGCTCCCCCAGAGGAAGCCGCTGCCTAAGCTGGCAATAGCAGGATTCGAACCCAGGTCAGTCTGTGCCACACCTACCAGGCTTCCTCTGATTTGTCCACAGCAGCAAGTAATTAGCTTCTCTTTTCTTTCTTTCTCTCTCTCTCTTTCTTTCTTTCTTTCACAGGGCCTCACTCTGTCACCCAGGCTGGAGTGCCATGGTGCGATAGCTCACTGCAACCTCCACCTCTGGGGTTCAAATGATTCTACTGCCTCAGCCTCCCAAGTAGGCGCCCTCTACCGCGCCCTGCTAATTTTTGTGGGTTTTTTTGAGACGCAGTTTTGTTCTTGTTGCCCAGGCTGGAGTGCAATGGCGCGAGATCGGCTCACCGCAACCTCTGCCTCCCAGATTCAAACGATTCTCCCGCCTCAGCCTCCTGAGTAGCTGGGATTACAGGCGCCCACCATCACGCCTGACTCATTTTGTATTTTTAGTACAGACAGGATTTCTCCATGTTGGTCATGCTGGTCTCGAACTCCCGACCTCAGGTGATCCGCCTGCCTCAGCCTCCCAAAGTGCTGGGATTACAGGTGTGAGTCCCACACCCAGTCTAATTTTTGTATTTTTTTTTTTTTTTGTATTTTTAGTAGAGACGGGGTTTCACCATGTTGACCAGGATGGTCTCGATCTCTTGACCTCGTGATCCACCCGCCTCGGCCTCCCAAAGTACTGGGATTACAGGCGTGAGCCACCGCGCCCGGCCTATTTTTGTATTTTCTAGTAGAGATGGGGTTTCACCATGTTGGCCAGGCTGGTCTTGAACTCCCGACCCCAGGTGAAAGGCCCGCCTTGGCCTCCCAAATCTGGGATTACAGATGTGAGCCACTAAGCCCGGCCTAATTAGCTTCTTATTTGACCCCCTCCTTGGTTTCCATACCCGCTATGCAGGCGCCACACACATCCCCATTTTACAGATGAGAAGAATAAGGTCCGGCAAGGAGAAATCTCTCGCTTGAGGTCTCCTAGGAGGATTCACATTGGGACAGCCAGACTTCTGTCCCCAGGGTGGCACCACCTGGCTCTGTGCCCGGCTGCTCGGTGGCATTTTGCTTTATTATTTCCCAGACACCCTGTTAATCGTCCGCACCAAGCGATTAGCACGTCCTTTATATATGGCCTGGTGTCTAATTGTCCGGACCGTGGAGCTGGCGGCTCAAAACCTCCCTGCCTAATTGTCTTCCCTGCACAATTAGTGCCTCGTTATATACGGCTCTGTGGTCCCCTGTGCTTCCGCAGTCTACCGGCCTCGCTTCTAATTGTCCAGGCTCTGTAATTCATGCCTTAGGATAGGGCTTCCTTTCTGCCCTGTGCCGTTAAAGCCACACTTATTCCTGCAGCATGGATGGGGCAGCCTCCAAGGGAGGAAAATGCAGCCCCCCACCTCCAGGGAGGTCACGTCAAGTGGGGAAGATGACAGGCAAAAACACAGGATTCCTAGGAGCAACAAATCCTGGTTGTAGAGTGGGGTACTGACCAAACGTGCCCTCTGCTGGGAGAGAGGTGGTGGAAGCTGGGCTTTGCAGGATGCATAGGAGTTTGTGAGGTGGAAAAGCATTCCAAGCAGAGGGAACAGCATATGCAAAGGTCCAGATGTTGGAAAGAGCTAAGTATTTGAGTGGGGGAAAAAGTCATAAAGTTTGGCTGGTGGTGAAACTACAGCAGGAGTAAATTTAGGGAGAAGGAAGGCATAGAAAGGGCTCTGAGCACTGCATTGAGGGGCTCTGATCTTCCGGGAATCTACGAGGGGATTTGGGCAGGAAGAGATACTTGATCATGGAAAACTTTTTTTAAAAGACATAATCTCAGTGAGGATATGTGTTTAAAAATCTTTTTTTTTTTCCAAAAGAAAAATATATAAAAAGAAATAATCCGGCTGGGCACAGTGGCTCAGTCCCAGTACTTTGGGAGGCCGAGATGGGCAGACTGCTTGAGCCCACAAGTTTGGAGACCAGCCTGAGCAATATGGTGAAACCTCACCCCTACAAAAATAGAAAAATTAGCCAGGTGTGGTGGCGTGCACCTGTGATCCCAGCTACTCAGGAGGCTGAGGTGGGAGGATCACTTGACCCTGGAGGTGGAGGTTGCAGTGACCTGTGATCATGCCCCTTGTGAGACCCTGTCTCAAAAAGGGGAGAGGAGGGGAGGAGAGGGGAGAGACGGAGGAGAAGCGGGGAGGAGGGTGAGGAAGGGGGAGGAAGGAGGAAGGGTGAGGGGAGAGGAGGGAGGGGGAGGGAAGGTGAAGGGGAGAGGGGAGGGTTG
>NW_022446767.1:1120-2313 GCF_009761245.1 Sapajus apella | reverse complement strand
GAAAGCCACAGGAAAATTGGAAAACACTCTGAGATAAATGAAGACAAAATATTTCCTATCATGATGAGGATGGTTGCACAACAATGTGAATGTACTTCATACCACTGAATTAATATATGTTTTAAAATAGTTAAAATGGCAAAACTTATGTATGTTTTACCACAATTGAAAACAAAAAACCCTGGGCCAGGTGCAGTGGCTCATGCCTGTAATCCCAGCATATTGGGAGGCCAAGGTGGGCAGATCACCTGGGGTCAGGAGTTCAAGACCAGCCTGGCCAACATGGTGAAACCCTATCTCTACTAAAAATAAAAAAAATTAGCCGGGCGTGGTGGTGGGTGCCTAGCTACTTGGGAGGCTGAGGCAAGAGAATAGCTTGGACCCAGGAGGTGGAGGCTGCAGTGATCCCAGATCACGCCACTGCCCACTGCATTCCAGCCTAGGTGGCAGAGTGAGAATCCATCTGGAAAAACAAGAAGAAGAAAAAAATCCCCTGACATTCATTTTCCAAAAATAAATATTTATTGAGGGCCTCCTATGCTTCATGCAAAAAACAAAGCAATCTATCATAAGTTAAGAAATAGAGCAAAAGCAGTATCCAGAGGGAAATTTATAGCTATAAACAGTTGTATTAAAAAAAGAAGAAAGATATCAAATCCATAACCTAATCTTCCACCTTAAGAAACTAATAAGAGAGGAACATACTAAATCCAAAGTGAGAAGAAGGAATAAAATAATAAAAACTAGATTGGAAATAAATGAAAGAGAAGGAAAAAATGTAGGGAAAAACAATAAAAAAATAGGTTCTTCTTAAACATCAACAAAATTGACAAACCTTGAGCTATATTAATAAATTAATAAAATGAGGAATGAAAGAAAGGATGTCACTGTTGACCTTACATGGAAAATAACAAAGATCATAAGGAAATACGGCCAGGTGTGGTGCCCGCCTGTAATCCCAGCACTTTGGGAGGCCGAGATGGGCAGATCACGAGTTCAAGAGATTGAGACCATCCTGGCCAATATGGTGAAACCCCATCTCTAGTAAAAATACAAAAATTAGCCGGGCATGGCGGCGTGTGTCTGTGGTCCCAGCTACTCAGGAGGCTGTGACAGGAGAATCGCTTGAACCCAGGAGGCGAAGGGAGGTTGTGCCATTGCACCCCTGGGCAACAAGAGGGAAACTCTGTCTC
>NW_022446767.1:0-1020 GCF_009761245.1 Sapajus apella | reverse complement strand
AAACTCTGTCTCAAAAAAAAAAAAAAAAAAAAAAAAAAAAAGAGAGAAATATTAGGATCTATTTTAAGGCCAACAAGTTGGATAACATGTGAAATGTAAGCATTTTTTGAAACACACAACTGAAATTGACTCCAAAAGAAATAGAGAGTTTTCTTTTTGTTTGTTTGAGATGGAGTCTTGCTCTGTCGCTCAGGGTGGAGTGCAGTGGCGTGATCTTCGCTAACTGCAACCTCCTCCTCCTGGGTTCAAGCGATTCTGTTGCCTCAGCCTCCCGAAGAAATAGAAAATCTGAATTGACTGATACAAAGAGATTGAATTAACAATCAAAAAGCCCCCCACAAAAAAGCTCAGGCCCAAATGACTTTGTATTTTGTGATTCTACCAAATATTTAAAGAAGGATTGGCACAATTCTTCACACTTTCAAAATAAAGAAAAGGGATGACTTTCCAGTTTATCCTGTGAGGACATTATTAGGCTGATTCCAAAACCAGGCAAAGACGTGAGAAGACAGGAAAAGGACAGAATAGTATCCTTTATGGATGTAGGTGTAAAATTCCTCAACAAAATACTTGCACGCTGAATATAGCAACGTATCAGAAGAATTCTATACTGTGACTGAGTGGGAATTGTCTCAGGCATATAAAGTTGGCTTAATGTTTGTAAATTAATGTAACATGCCATATAATAGAATAAAGGACAAGACCAACATAATCATCTCAATAGCTGTAGGAAAAACATTTGATTTAATCCAACATTGTTTCAGGATGAAAACATTCAATAAATTAGAAATGGAAGGGAACTTCCTCAGTGTGATAAAGGCCGTTTGTGAAAACGCATAGCTAGTATCATACTTAATGATTAAAGACAGAATGTTGTCGTAAGGTTAGGAACAAGACACATATAGTCTTTAATTAAAAAAAAAAAAATATATATATATATATATATAATATATGGGGGGAGAGAGAGAGAGAGAGAGAGAGAAAAAGAGAGAGAGAGACGGAGGGGCGGGGTTTTACTGT
>NW_022446766.1:0-2314 GCF_009761245.1 Sapajus apella | reverse complement strand
TTTGTTCTTCTTTACAAATAAAGTACCTTTGCACTCTTATTTGGTGCATTTAGACTCATGAGTCTAAATATTTAAAAATTAGGCTGGGTGCAGTGGCTTACGCTTATAATCCCAGCACTTTGGGAGGCCAAGATAGGTGGATCACTTGAGTCCAGGAGTTTGAAGCCAGCTTGAGCAGCATAGTGAGATGCCATCACTGAAAATGAAAGAATATATAAATTTAAAATAAAACAAAAAATAAATAAATAAATGTTTGAAAATTGCAAATCAAGCTAACAAAATATTAAACAATGTGTATTTTCTATCCCACGTAGACAGGATTAACTCTAAAATTCTCTACCTCCTGGAACATCCTGTAACAGAGATTTAGCCACTGCTTTCACCCTTTAGCCAGGTCTTGTCTCTGAATGTTCAAATATGATTTCACCATACACAAGAAGTGTTTTATGCTTGTCAGCTCTTCAGTACCTCAGGATATTATTTGACCGACTTTTACTCAAACTCCCTGCATGCACTTACTCTCTCTCTCTCTCGATACAGAGTCTTGCTCTGTCACCAGGCTGGAGTGCAGTGACATGATCTCAGCTTACTGCAACCACCACCCCCCAGGTTCAAGCAATTCTCCTGCCTCAGCCTCCAGAGTAGCTGGGACTATAGGTGTGCACCACCACGCCCAGCACGTTTTTGCTTTTTTAATGGAGACAGGGTTTCACCATGTTGGCCAGGATGGTCTGGTTCTCCTGATCCCTTCATCCGCCCTCCTCAGCCTCCCAAAGTGCTGGGATTACAGGTGTGAGCCACCATGCCCAGCCTACACTTACTTCTTGCTCACCTCTCAAGACTAAGAATACAGGCACCAGTATTATAACCTGTCATGGAAAGAAAGACCCAGGGAAAAGACTACATCATAATTAGAAAGTTTCGGGCCCTTAAGGGAATCTCTATGTCTTCTGGACTTCAACTTTGGTCATAAAAGGGAGCATAAACTTTGGGTTAACCCATCACCTTATCTTATATGGAGTTATTTGGCTACATGAGAGCCAAGTACAGGCTTTACTATTGGAGCCCCAAGTCAGAGACTATCTAAGGTGTTATTGTATATGACTGTATTTTAATCATTGTACCACAATGTTCCCTTATTTGTTAATAGTCACCGTGATGTTATTGCATGGCTTTCAGTAACTGTTTTGTGTGTCTTCTGTTGGGCTGTTTCACATAAAAGTTGTATTAGGCAAACATCAACTATATTATAGTTTGTAATTATACTTTTAGGTGTAATGTTATTCAAGATTTTATGGTTGAAGAACATGAAATAATACTGATGAATCAACCTTTTATTATACAATAATTAATAAAGAAATGCTGCATTTTAATATAGAATGCTACATGTAAGAAGTAATTTTCTATCAGAAGAGTATATAAGCTGTATGATGGCAAAGATTTCTGTCTCCTGTATTTCACTGATATATAGTAACCTAGAACAAGAACTGGCACAAAGTGGTGGCTATGTAAATATTTGTGTAATGAAGTTTCGCGTTCAGAAATACTGAAAATGTTATCTCATTGCAACTTCCAGTTTTTCAGGAATGAAGGAACATTATAATAAAGAAATTACCTGAAATTCACTTAGAAAAAATTTAAGACTATTTTAGCAGAAAGCACCTTCATAAAGGATAAAGATATGCTTTCATCTCTAGATGAACTCATTATTAAACTTGAATGACTTAAAATTTTTTGGTTGCCTGAAAATACTGTTTTCAATGGAGTTTTATATTTTTTCTAATTAACTAAGTGTGTTCTTGTCTAGATAATATGTTGTTTAAAGAAACTTAGATTTTTTTCCTTGAATAATTTAATTCTGAAAGCCATTGCTAATACAAAATGATGAGAGAAAATTTTATTTCTCTCAAATCACTTTCTAAAATAGGGGAGGGATCTATAGCATTTGAAGTAAAGGTGAAATACATAAAGTGATTGAGAAAGTAAAATATGATAAGGAGAAATAAGAAGATAATCTTCTACTTATTTTCCAATATTTACTTAATGTTAGATTTCTCAGGATCAGTAAAATTCTTGGACTAAGAGGGAAGAAGGTCAGTCCAAAGAGCAGAAATGATCTCTATCCCCAAATTATACTGATGAGCGTATTGTCTAAAAGAGATGCCAAAATGCTTGATATGTTGCTCTCCTTAACTTAAAGCCCAGTCATAAAGGAATTGCCTTTATTTCTAATCACCTTGATCAATACCACACAAAAATATGTCTAAGACATATAAGTTATTTTTGTTAAAGAATATTTCACTTAACTTAGAAG
>NW_022446765.1:478-2314 GCF_009761245.1 Sapajus apella | reverse complement strand
AATCTCCTCTAGCAACACACTCACAGACACACCCAGAAACAGTGCTTGACCAGCTATCCATGGATCCAATCAAGTTGACACCTAATATTAACCATCACAGATACCAAAACAAAAAGCATTCCTATACACCAATAACAGACTTAAAGAGAGCCAAATCAAGAACAAACTTCCATTCACAATTGCCACAAAGAGAATAAAATACCTAGGAATACAACTAACAAGGAATGTAAAGGACCTCTTCAAGGAGAACTACAAGCCACTGCTCAACGAAATAAGAGAGGACACAAACAGATGGAGAAACATTCCATGTTCATGGTTAGGAAGAATCAATATCGTGAAAATGGCCATACTGCCCAAAGTAATTTACAGATTCAATGCTATCCCCATCAAGCTACCAATGACCTTCTTTGCAGAACTGGAAAAAACCACCTTAAACTTCATATGGAACCAAAAGAGAGCCCGCATAGCCAAGTCAATACTAAGCAAAAAGAACAAAGCCGGGGGCATCACACTACCAGACTTCAAACTATACTACAAGGCTACAGTAATCAAAATAGCATGGTACTGGTACCAAAACAGAGATATGGACCAATGGAACAGAACAGAGGTCTCGGAGGCAACACAACATATCTACAACCATCTGATCTTTGACAAACCAGTCAAAAACAAGCAATGAAAGGATTCCCTGTTCAATAAATGGTGTTGGGAAAGCTGGCTAGCCATGTGCAGAAAGCAGAAACTGGACCCCTTCCTGACACCTTACACTAAAATTAACTCCAGATGGATTAAAGACTTAAACATAAGACCTAACACCATAAAAACCCTAGAAGAAAATCTAGGCAAAACCATTCAGGACATAGGTGTAGGCAAGGACTTCATGACCAAAACACCAAAAGCATTGACAACAAAAGCCAGAATAGACAAATGGGACCTAATCAAACTCCACAGCTTCTGCACAGCAAAAGAAACAATCATTAGAGTGAATCGGCAACCAACAGATTGGGAAAAAATTTTTGCAGTTTACCCATCTGACAAAGGGCTGATATCCAAAATTTACAAAGAACTAAAACAGATTTACAAGAAAAACACAAGCCCATTCAAAAGTGGGCAAAGGATATGAACAGACACTTTACAAAAGAAGACATACATGAGGCCAACAAACATATGAAAAAATGCTCATCATCACTGGTCATCAGAGAAATGCAAATCAAAACTACATTGAGATACCATCTCACGCCAGTTAGAATGGCGATCATTAAAAAATCTGGAGACAGGCCAGGCGCGGTGGCTAAAGCCTGTAATCCCAGCACTTTGGGAGGCCAAGGCGGGTGGATCACGAGGTCAAGAGATCAAGACCATCCTGGTCAACATGGTGAAACCCCGTCTCTACTAAAAACTACAAAAAATTAGCTGGGCATGGTGGCGCGTGCCTGTAATCCCAGCTACTCAGGAGGCTGAGGCAGGAGAATTGCCTGAACCCGGGAGGCGGAGGTTGCGGTGAGCCGAGATTGCGCCATTGCACTCCAGCCTGGGTAACATGAGCGAAACTCCGTCTCAAAAACAAAAAACAAACAAACAAAAAAATCTGGAGACAAGAGATGCTGGAGAGGATGTGGAGAAATAGGAACACTTTTACACTGTTGGTGGGAGTGTAAATTAGTTCAACCATTGTGGAAGACGGTGTGGCGATTCTTCAAGGACATAGAAATAGAAATTCCATTTGACCCAGCAATCCCATTACTGGGTATATATCCAAAGGATTACAAATCGTTCTACTATAAGGACACGTGCACACGAATGTTCATTGCAGCACTGTTTACAATAGCAAAGACCTGG
>NW_022446765.1:0-378 GCF_009761245.1 Sapajus apella | reverse complement strand
ACCCCAAAACCTAAAATGCAATAAAATAAATAAATGGGAAAAAAAAATCAGACAGTGGATGCATCTAGGGGATAAAGGATCCAGGATTAACTAGGAAGGGTTATTTGTGGAGTTGCCAGACAAAATGCAAGATGCCCAGTTAATCTTGAATTTCAGATAAACAATGAGGTTTTTTTTTTTTTTTTTTTTTTAAGACAATGTCTCACTCTGTTGTCCAGGCAAGAATACAGTGTTGTGATCATAGCTCACTGCAGCCCCAAACTCCTGGGCTCCAGTGATCCTCCCACCTCAACCACCCAAGTAGTTACAACTACAAGTGTGCACCACCACAAATGGCTAATATATATATATATATATATATATTTTTTTTTTTTTTTT
>NW_022446764.1:0-2314 GCF_009761245.1 Sapajus apella | reverse complement strand
TTAAAACAGAATCTCACTGTGTCACCCAGGCTGGAGTGCGGTGGTGTGATCTTGGCTCACTGCAACCTCTGCCTCCCATGTTCAAGTGATTCTCTTGCCTCAGCCTCCTGAGTAGCTGGGATTACAGGTGTGCACCACCGTGCCTGGCTAATTTTTGTATTTTTAGTAGAAACAGGGTTTCGCCATGTTGGCCAGGCTGGCTTTAAAGTCCTGACCTTGTGCTCCACCTACCTCAACCTTCCAAAGCGCTGGAGTGAGAGTTGTGAGCCACCGAGCCCAGCCAAGACCCTATTTCTAAATAAGGTCATATTCATGGGACCGAGGGTGGGGGGAGTGAGACTTCATTATCTCTTTTTGGGGTCCATGGTTCAGCCTATTATGGGCATAAAATAAAAGCAATAAGAGAAGCCAGCATTGGCTGGGCACTTACTACCTACACGCCAGGCAAGCTGTGTACACACGAGAGCTCAGTACTGTACGGTTGTCCCCATCACACAGGAGAATGCCACAGCTCTTAGAGGGGTCTGCAAGCCAGCAGAACCCACCCCCTTCCTCAATCTCACCTCATCTCCCGGCCCCCAACCCCACCTGTTCCACTTCTTTCTATTCTTTCACACACCAGGTTTGCTGCTGCCCCAGGACCTTGGCACGGGCTGATCCTGCCGCCTGGAATGCCTCTCTTCCACACATCTGCCTGTGTCCCTCACCTCCCTTAGGTGTTTTTCCAATGGCATCTCAGGGAGGCCTTTTTTCCACCTCCCCATCTCCTCCCACCCTCTCCCCAGTTCCGTCATTTGAACACACCACGTAGCATACAAATACCTTGGTTTCTCATTTTCTCCACTAGAATCACCAGAACGTGTGCTCCATGAGGGCAGGGATGATTTTTGTCTCCTTTGCCGCAGGGAACATAGTAGGTATTGAACATTCGTGAATGAGCATGTGAGGTAGGGTTAGGAATGCCATTCCCATTATGCAGATGAGGAATGGAGGCTCAGAGATGTTAAGTCACCTGGCTCAAGCCACACAGCTGGTAATGATGGAGCAAGGATTGAACCCAGAGCTACTCTCTGACCCCCGTATAGATTACAGAGACCTGGCTCTTGGCCATTCAGGACCCCTGTGTCTCCCTAGTCCCCTAGTGCATCTTCTGTTGGCCTCAAACTTTTTTTATTTTGGGGGCTTGGTGCAATGGCTCATGGCTGTAATTCTAGCAGTTTGGGAGGCTGAGGCATGTGGATCATTTGAGGTCAGGAGTTAGAGACTAGCCGGGCCAACATGGTGAAACTCTGTCTCTAAAAAAAAAAATTAGCTGGGCATGGTGGTGCATGCCTGTAGTCCTAGCTACTCAGGAGGCTGAGACATGAGAACCACTTGAACCTGGGAGGTGGAAGTTGTAGTGAGCCAAGATCGCACCACTGCACTCTAGCCTGGTTGACAGAGTGAAACTCCATCTCAAAAAAAAAAAAAAAAAAAGAAAGAAAAAGAAAAAAGAAAAAACAAACAAAAAAAAAACTTTAGTTTTGGCCCTCAGGCTCCTGAGGGGTGAACGGAGGACTGGATCACATGAGGAAATTGTCCCTAGTCTGAGCTAACCTCAGAATTTGTTGGGGACAAGTGATGGAGTGATGGGAGGTCATTCTGGATGAACACTTTCATGCCGCTCTGGTTCCTGGCCCAGGATGCCTGATGTTGCCATCCCCAGCCAGGAGTGACCTCTCCCTCTTCCCATGGCTGTCCACAGTCTGATGTCCCCCCTTAACATTCCTGGTATCTCTGACAGCCAGGCGCTTCCAGGCGTGGGAATTGTGTCCCCTCTGTCCTCTTGGCCTGCACGTAGTAGGTACATATGGTTGAGTGTGGAATGAGGAAGGAAGGAAAAGTTTCCCAGGCCTCCTGCATGCCCCACAGGTGATCCTCTCCGATGTGTTACCCCATTCACTCTAGATGCTGTCCCTTGAGGCGGATGGGCTGTGCCCACCTTATTGATAAGGAAGTTGAGGCTCAGAGCTGTGGGGCTTATCCATCCTGCTGGTCAGATGGGAGGTGTTGGAGCCTGGCTGAGTATCACTTGGGCCTAAGCCATGAGCTGCACCCCACGGGAACCTGGCATCTGACATATAGTAGGTGCCATCTATTTGCTCGGGGGGGCTCCTGGACCTGCTGGGTTTCTATGTGTAGCAGTGGGAATTTAAGGAAAAGAAGAAACTCCTATTGTGAGCAAGACTCTCCTCTTCTGTGGGGGGTGATGGGAGGGATGGGACTCTCCAGTCAGGGCCAGGTGGCTCCAGGTGTGTATCAGTTCACAGTGGCC
>NW_022446763.1:0-2314 GCF_009761245.1 Sapajus apella | reverse complement strand
AAAAAAAAAAAAAAAAAAAAAAAAAACTATGTCATTTAGACTACATCAAAATTTAAAGTATTGAAGTGGCCAGGCGCAGTGGCTCACGCCAGTAATTCCAGCATTTTGGGAGGCTGAGACAGGTGGATCACTTGAGGTCAGAGTTTGAGACCAGCCTGGCCAACACGGTGAAACCTGTCTCTACTAAAAATGCAAAAATTAGCTGGGTATGGTGGCACATGCCTGTAATCCTAACTACTTGGGAGGTTGAGACAGGAGAATTGATTGAACCTGGGAGGTGGAGGTTGCAGTGAGCCGAGATTGCACCACTGCATTTTAGCTTGGGTGACAGAGCGAATCCATGTCAAACAAACAAACAAGGCCAGGTATGGTGGTTCACGCCTGTAATCCCAGCACTTTGGGAGGCCAAGGCGGACAGCTCGCCTGAGGTCAGGAGTTTGAGACCAGGCTGGCCAACATGGTGAAACCCTGTCTCTACTAAAAATACAAAAATAAACTGGGCTTCTGTGATCCCAGCTACTTGGGTGGCTGAGGCAGGAGAATCGCTTTAACCTGGGAGGTGGAAATTGCAGTGAGCCGAGATCACACCAACTACACTCCAGCAGGGGTGACAGAGCAAGACTCTGTCTTTAAAAAAAAAAAAAGAAAAGAAAAAAACTGAAGCATTTGTGGTCCTGCCACACTGAACACACCTGTTCTCTGTAGCTAAGCAGGTTGGAATACTGGGTGTTGTATGCTTAAACACAAAAAAAGAAAGGATTTGACAAGATAATTCACCAAATAAAAGAAAAACTTCCACATTGAATATCTGACATCTTATTCATCACATAGGGTGGGGGCTGAATTGATAGCCAGCACTCGAAGACATCCTGACCCATTACTGCAGGAGGTGAATTCTACCCTGTAATCCACTCTGGCAGTGGTGCACCCACAGTCCCCAATCTCATCCAGTTTATGGGGTAACAACAAGAAGTGATTATCAAGAGAGAAATCTGACCTGGCATTTTGGGTGTTTGAATAGGAGGCACTCTCAGGAAACCCATCTTCCTCCCCACCAAAAGGGAACCTTTTATCACTAATGCATTGCAAACATGTGAATCAGGGCCTCAAGTCTAAGTCTTCATTCCTTGTAAGAGAGATTGCTCTGAAAACTTGTTAAAAATTTTAAGGAAGGTTTTATTCAGCACAATTGCAATATTTGTTGAATAAAGCCTTGTTTTATGTCTACATGTTACAGGAGAATGGTAATATGGGAAAGAGATTGAACTCAACCTGAATGCATCAACAAGACAATTATATCTAAAGAGCAAGTTACTGTAGAGGATAGAACTTGGTGAGGTATCAAGAGTTGGGAAAGACAATATTAATAAATTATCATAAGTGGGGAAAAAACTTAGATATCAAGTTTGGGGGGATTCTCTGTAAATTCCCTTATTAGGATTTAACTATAACTGGGCTTTGCAGGTCAAGCACAAGAGCTAGTCCGGAAGAGGGCTTCCAGGAGCCTCACTGAAGTTCGGTAAAGGAAGGAGTCCTTGAGATCCTCCCAGCCTAGTTCTTGCTAGGGCTGATGATAAGTCCTTAAATTTCTGGTTTCCACCCCACATTCCAAAATGCTTATTCATTTCCCCTCTCAAATGGACATCATTATCAATCATGTGTCCCCCATGGTATATGTGAAATTGCTGCAGTATTTTAATTGTTTACCATTTTTCCCACAGAGCGATAGTGGTGGGTGTATTTAATCCATTTTTCATTTGCCCCGAGAATACTCTTGTCTCTAATCCTAATGTAACATCATATACGTTTTTGTTACTTTAGGATTAGACAAAAGTTCTGTTTAGAAATTTTATATTTATGTTGAAAATCAGTCAGATTTGCTTCATCTTCAAAGAGTGTGCTTATGTAAAATTAAATGAACCCTGGCAGTGAGCTGCACTTTTTTTTCTAAATGGGAAATGGGTTAAAATTTTATTAATTTGTTTTTGAATACTATTAATGAGAGGAAGGCACTCAATAACCACTTAAAACTACATTATGGCCAGGTACGGTGGCTCACAGCTGGGCACGGTGGCTCATTCCTTAATCCCAGCACTTTGGGAGGCCGAGGTGGGCGGATCACGAGGTCAAGAGATCAAGACCATCCTTGCCAACATGTTGAAACCTCATCTCTACTAAAAATACAAAAATTAGCTGGAGTGCTGGCCCACGCCTGTAATCCCAGCTACTCGGGAGCCTGAGGCAGAAGAATCGCTTGAACCTGGGAGGCGGAGGCTGCAGTGAGCTGAGATTGTGCCACTGCACTCCAGCCTGG
>NW_022446762.1:0-2315 GCF_009761245.1 Sapajus apella | reverse complement strand
CAGTAAGACTGTGTCTAAAGCAAAGATGAAACTTATATTTCAAACTGGTCTGCTGTGTGTAGGCTCACCTTAGGAAGTTGTATCTATGCTTATATTCAGCGAGTTAGAAAACACGTTTCTTCTGTTAGTTGCATCTCGATTCTCTAGAGTGAACGGTAGTACATGCTGTAATGAAAAATATCTGGCTCTAAAATAAAAACGGAGCTATCTAGCAGAATGGTTGTCAAGGTGTATATGCAACTTACAGAGGTAAACTGATATGTATAGGCAGCAGTTCAGAAACCCTTTCTTGGGAGAATCTAGAAGCAGATATTTGCAGTCATATACTGGCATATAAGAATTAGCAGTAAGACTGCGTTTAAAACTCAGGAGGAACGTATATTTCAAACTGCTCTGCTTTGTGTTTGTTCACCTTAGGAAGTTGCATCTATGTTTAGATTCAGCGAGTTAGAAATAGGTTTCTTCTAAAAGCTGTGTTTGGATATTACAGAGTGAATGGGAGTATAGGCTGTAGTGAGAAATATCTTGCTCCAAAACGCAAACGGAGCTACCTAGCAGAATGGTTGTCCAGCTGTACAATTAACTTACAGAGTTTAACTGATGTGTGTGTGCAGCAGTTCAGAAATCCTTTCTTTGGAGAATCTAGAAACAGATATTTCCAGCCATATACAGGAATATAAGAATTAACAGTAAGACTGCGTGTAAAACACAGGACAAACGTATATTTCAAAGTGCTCTGGTGTTTGTTCGTTCACCTTAGGAAGTTGCATCTATGTTTAGATTCAACGAGTTAGAAACACGTTTCTTCTAAAAGCTGCGTTTGGATATTGCAGAGCGAATGGGAGTATAGGCTGTAATGAGAAATATTTTGCTCCAAAACGCAAACGCAGCTATCTAGCAGAATGGTTGTCCAGCTGTACAATCAACTTACACAATTCAAATGATGTGCGTGTGAAATAGTTCAGAAATCCCTTCTTTGGAGAATCTAGAAAGTGATATTTCCAGCCATATCCACGCATATATGATTTAGCAGTAAGACTGAGTTTAAAACACAGGAGAAACGTATATTTCAAACTGCTCTGCTTTGCGTTCTTCCACCATAGGAAGTTGCATCTATGTTTAGATTCAGCGAGTTAGAAACACGTTTCTTTTAAAAGCTGCATGTGGATATTCCAGAGTGAATGGGAATATAGTCTGTAATGAGAAATATTTTGCTATAAAACAAAAACGGAGCTATCAAGCAGAATGGTTATCATCCTGTGCTATCAACTAACAGAGTTAAACTGAGGGGTGTGTGCAGCAGTTCAGCAATCCTTTCTTTGGGGAATCTAGAAACAAATATTTCCAGCCATATACAAGCATATAAGAATTAGCAGTAAGACTGCGTTTAGAAAACAGAAGAAACGCTTATTTCAAACTGCTCTGCTTTGTGTTCTTTCACCTTAGGAAGTTGCATCAATGTTTTGATTCAGCGTGTTTGAAACACGTTTCTTCTAAAAGCTGAGTTTGGATATTCCAGAGTGAATAGGAATATAGGCTGTAATGTGAAATATCTTGCTCTAAAACAAAAACGGAGCTATCTAACAGAATGGTTCTCAAGCTTTACAATCAACTTATGGATCTAAACTGAGGGGTGTGTGCAGCAGTTCAGAAATCCTTTCTTTGGAGGATCTAGAAACTGATACATGCAGCCATATACAGGCATATAAGAATTAGCAGTAACACTGCGTTTAAAACACAGGACAAATGTATATTTCAAACTGCTCTGCTTTGTGTTCGTTCACCTTATTAAGTTGCATCTATTTTTAGATTCAGCGAGTTAGAAACCCCTTTCTTCTAAAAGCTGCGTTTGGATATTCCAGAGTGAAGGGAAGTATGGGGTGTAATGAGAAATATCTTGCTCTAAAACAAAAACGGAGCTATCCAGCAGAATGGTTTTCAAGCTGTACAATCAACTTACAGAGTTAAACTGATGTGTGTTTGCAGCAGTTGAAAAATCTTTTCTTTGGAGAATCTGGAAACAGATATGTCCCGACATACACAGACATTTAAGAATTAGCAGTAAGACTGCGTTTAAAACACAGGAGAAACATATATTTCAAACTGCTTTACTTTTTGTTCTTTCACCTTAGGAAGTTGCATCTATGTTTAGATTCAGTGAGTTAGAAACACGTTTCTTCTGAAAGCTGCGTTTGGATATTCCAGAGTGAATGGGATTATAGGCTGTAATGAGAAATATCTTGCTCTAAAACAAAAACGGAGCTACTAAGCAGAATGGTTGTCAAGCTGTACAATGAACTTATAGAGTTAAACTG
>NW_022446761.1:0-2315 GCF_009761245.1 Sapajus apella | reverse complement strand
ATGTATATGCAATCATGGAGATGCGGGTTTTTCATTTGGAAACTGACTATAGTGGCTGTGCTGCCCGGGGGGACATGAACGCAGGGCCTCCCAGACAGCCGCGCTCAGAGAGCAGCGTGTGCATCCACACGCAGAGCACCCGCCCCGTATGCCAGCCTCCCACATCTGAAGGGGAGTACACCTGCGCCCTAAAACGCGCCCATTACTCTTTATCTGGAAAGTCAGCTTCCATCACCACCTCCCTGATCCTCACCCCTCATAGGAACCCAGAATCAAGGAGCCTCCCCAACCAAAGCCGAAAGGAAAGTTCCACTTTCTGCGTCACCTCCACTTCTTCTCAGCAAGTGAGTGATTCCAGATCATGCACTTTTTTTACTCACTCTCGGGATGATCTGTAATTGAAACGGGAAAGGTTCCCTTCTTCCCTCCACAGGGCGTGCGGTGGGGGTGCGGCTCACTTCTTCAGACGGGCAGGCTGTGGGGCTCTGCCCCCACGGCAGTGTCTAGGGGTGAGTGTTTGCATCTGAAGGACCAGTGGGCGTGTGTTACAGGGTGCTGTTTTAGCTTGCTGTCTACAGGTGGTGCCTGTTAACCGGCTCAATTAGACCCTCTACCTTGTCACAAGGACACAGGGCTTTCTCAATCCCAGGGTTTCTTGCCTTGGTGTAGGGAAGAATCGGATCACGTGGGCTTGGAGAATGAGTGCAAGGTTTTATTGAGAGGGAGGAGCTCTCAGCAGATCGGGAAGCCAGCAGGGAGACGGCTTTCCCCTGGAGGTGGGACATTGGAGGCCCAACCCTTCCCCAGTGGTAGGACTCTTCTTTGACCACTCTGGCCAAACTCCACGTCATTCTGCTTCTGCCCATGGCCTGCCCGTGTGCTGGCGCCTGACAGGGCATCCCTCTCAATGTCCAGCCACCTCTGTGTTGCTCCACTGATATGCTTTTCTCAACGTGATGTGCCAGGGTGGTCGTAGGAAATGCAACATTTGGGCACGAAGGCAGGAGTGCTTGCCCTCACCGTGGTCCGTGGGGGTGGAGCCCTACCAGGGACCTCACCGTCCTCTACCCAGCCCTTCCCTTCCCCTGTTTCATATCATTTAAAGGGACCATGCTCTTCCCTTCCCAGCACATCTGTATCATAATTACAGAACAGTTTGCTTTAGAAAAACAAAGGGGAAACTGTAGTCCAGTCAAAGCCCCGCAGGGAGGGTGAGGACACCCGTAGGACATGCAGGAGCTTTCCCTGGAGGGTGGATCTCCCGAGTCTATTTTGGCCGGCGATTGGGAAATTCGTAGTCCCAGAAGGAGGAAGTACAGGTGCTGAGGGCAGGCCCTCTCCCGGTTTGTTTATGAGCTGAGGCTGCCATTCGTGACTGACCCTGTCTTGCCGGGAAACAGTATCACGTGTTATGTATATTGCCAGATTTTCATACATGAGCCAATTTGAAATGAAATACATCAACAAAGCGTCGCCCCAATTTTGGACAAAGACAGGCACTCCTTCCTTGCTGTGAGGTGGGACGTCCCCCAGCAGCCTCTCAGGGAGGCCAGGAGGACAGAGGGGCTGGCTGGGAGTGCATTGGCGGTGTTCCTGTGGATGACTCGGGGCGCTGGCTTGAGATGGACGCAGGCCTGCCGTGCATGGGCGTGGTGGGTTTGCCGCATGGGCTCCGCTGCTGCTGGGTCATCCTCCTGGGTGGAAAAGGCTTGGAAAAGAGAAGCAGGACTGGGATGAGGCTCAGAGTCCTCAGCTGTGGAGCGAGAGGCCACCTAAATCATCAGGAAGTGCTCAGTGTCCCTATGTGCCCAACTCTACACTGTGATGCAACAAGAAAGTCCCCTGACCTCTCCTGCCATGTTTAACTGCCGCTAAACTGCCAGTATCTTCCTGACTTCTCCTGGGACCTGCTCACACAGGCTGGAAGGGCGGCTCCTTACAGGGGGAGGGTGGGCCAGGAGCTGGTGCTCTAACTCTGCCGTCCTGGGGCGCTTCAGCCAGGCTGAGGGGCCTCACTGATCACCAGGGATGCTGCCGGTTCTAATTCATCACTTCCAGGATGTGTAGCTCACAGAATTTGAATATTTCTGAGGCTACTTTCCTGGCTTTATTGAGACAGAATTGAACAATTTAAAAATATGTATACATAAGGTATATAATGTGAAGTTTTGATATATGCAAACAATGTGAAATGAGGACCGCCATCAAGCTCATAAACATTCCCATCCCTTCACATGGTTGCCATTTGTGTGTGTGGTGAGAATATTCCAGGTGCGCTTTCTCAGCAGATTCCGAGTGTGCCGTTCATCACTATC
>NW_022446760.1:0-2316 GCF_009761245.1 Sapajus apella | reverse complement strand
TATGCCACGGATACTACTCACCCATGAAGAGGAACAATATAATGGATGAAACTGGAGACCATTATTCTAAGTGAAGTAACTGAGGAATAGAAAACCAAACATCTTAGGTTCTCACTCATAAGTGGGAACTAAGCCATGAGGGTGCAAAGGCGTAAGAATGATACAATGGATTCTGGGGCCTTGGGGGAAACGGCAGGAGGTGGGTGAGGGATAAAACACTACACATTGCGTAGTGCACACTGTTCCGGTGATGAATACACCAAAATCTCAAAAATCACCACTGAAGAACAAGAAAGCAGAAACCGTTTTCTACATATGTTACAAATAATATTAAATGCTCAATCAATCTTTCTTCAAAAACAAGTCAGCACTAGTACCAAGTGTTAGAAATAAAAACATTAAAATTATTTCAATTATTCATTTTGAAATAAAATGTAAAGAACTAAACACGTTACCCCAAAAACTATTTAAATTTAAAAAATGCAAAAATTTAAGTCTACGACAGAAAAAGAAGTCTCATAAATCTGTAAGTCATATTTCTGACAGCATGCCAAATAGATTTATGTATTTATGTGTTGTGTACACAATATTTCTCTACTATAGAGAGCTCTAATTCACTGGCTTAAAGAAACATACAAGTACATAAGTCAACCATTTTATCAATAAAAAGACTAGTCAAATGCTTTTTCACATTTATGTGACTTAAGCAAAATCTTTTAGAAATAAGCTGGCTCTCAAATTATTGAGAAAGTATTAGAAATGCTGTGAAAATTTCCAGCATTGTTGTTTGCATTTGTTGATCACGTGATTTTGTGCTTATTTCTGCAGAATACGATGAAGATTTGTCATAAAAGTTATAAACCTATACAACCCCACCCGAGACAGAATGATCTTTGCTTGTGTAATTTTTGATAAAAAAGACATGGAATAATTTGATTTAATGAAAACATCTACCTTTCGAGTTATTGGTAAAATACCCTTATATTTAACCTTAAGAAAATTGCTTAAATAGGCTGGGCACGGTGGCTCATGCCTTTATTTGGGAGTACTTTGGGAGGCCGAGGGGGGGGCCAATCACCTGATGGCAGAAGTTCAAGGCCAGCCTGGCCAGCATGGTGAAAACTCTCTCTACTAAAAATACAAAAAAAATTAGGCTGTGGGGTGGCGGGCACCTGTAGTCCCAGCTACTTGGGAGGCTGAGGCAAGAGGATCACTTGAACCCAGGAGGTAGAGGTGGCAGTGAGCCCAGATTGCACCACTGCACTCCAGCCTGGGCAATAAAAGCAAAACTGTCTCAAACAAAAAAAAAAAAAAAAGAAAAGAAAATTACTTCAACACCGGAAATTCACAGCTATAAATATGGTTAACAGGGAATTTACTTTAAATAATGACTATGACAGTTTTCATCATCTAGATAAAATATTAAATAATCTTGTAAATGTAATGGAATAAATGGTTGTAAACAGACTTGTCATATGATTTGGTATCTAAGGTTATTAACAGATATTAAGTAGCTGGGTAATTTCCAACTCAAAAAATGTAGGAAAACACTTTAAAAATGTTCTTATTAGGAGGTCAATATCTTTGTCTAATTCAAAGCTTTTGTAAAGTTATATATAAAATGAGGTAATAGGAACCAGGAAATAAGAGAAGAAAGTTAAAGATATAAAGAGGTATTGTTGATAAAGGTGAAAAAAAGCAATTTTATATAAGAAGCAATCTTGTGTGGTAAATTTTTTGTCCTAAAATAAAATGACTGGGTTTTTCGAAAAAGGGAATATTTAGGCAAAACAGAAAGTTTAAGCATGTTGTGAATCATCTATGTAAACTGATAATAAGATTAGTTAATGGAAATTTTGTTGTTTTTTTTTTTTTTTTTTAGAAAACAGGGTGGTATAATTTAGTTGGATATGAGTAAGAAGAAAATCCTAATAGTCTTTCCAGAGGTGGGTCTTTTATATTAACAAAATTACACAAATACAAACAATAATTGGTTAAAACAAGACTTTATTTAAAACATTTATTTATTTACTTATGAGACAGAGTCTCACTCGGTCACTCTGGAGTGCACCGGTGCAATCTCGGCTCACTGCAACCTTTGCCTCCTGGGTTTCAGGAATTCCATCACAACTTTGCTTAAGTTTCTGTCCTTTCCCTAGCTCCCAGACTCTGCTCTGTCTTCAGTCTGAGTCAACATACAAACCCCATTTATGCCCCTCCTAAGAACAGGCTGATTTTGGCTGAAACATTCCCTAAGCTTGAATCTGATTTTGCTATTCTCCACTATTCCTCCCACCTTCCTTCTAATCTTGTTTG
>NW_022446759.1:0-2316 GCF_009761245.1 Sapajus apella | reverse complement strand
CGAGTAGGGAAGAGCGATCCCCTGAACCACCTCCTCACTTTCTCAGCTTTCATCGCCACCCAGGTTTTGTGAGCCTGGGACTTGGGAGACCGTTCTGTACCCCACGTCTCCTATGTTTGGCTGCTTCCTGGGCTTGCCTGAGTTGAGGGTGCAATGGGTGTGACCCTGGGCTGCCCAGCATTCATGTGGAAGTGAAGCAAGGAGGACTGGATCAATCCCATTGGAAAGCGTGCCTCTCTACAGCCCCCATCATCCTCCAGCAACACTGTAAGCATACTGCTTTGACATACATCAAAGGTTTTATGTATATACATGTTCTGGGGTCTGGGAGGCCTGACATTCTGTGGCAGAAGGAAAATCTGTCAGGTTTCTTCATTATAAAAATGATGAAACTGCAGGTTCACAAAGTTATGGGCTTACTCGACATCTCAAAGAGCTGAGTTTTGAGAACTGCTAATAAAAGCAATCACAATTATTCCATAATTATTCATAGGATCCATGTCATTCTGTAAATATTCATACAATTATTCAGTAATTATTTGTTGATCAATTTGTACCAGGCATTTTGCTCAAAACTGTGCACATATTTGGACAGCATATCTTCATCATCATCCTCAAGGTAACGCTGTTATCCTAAGAATCAGGTAAGAAACCTGAACAAGAGGGCTAGCAAATCATGAATTTGGCCAGATTTCCAGTTTTTGGTTTCTGTGATGCTGGACGAATGACCAGAATGAGCCACAGGAAGAGTATTCATTCCTGTATCATCTTCCAGGACAGAGGTGTGCCCTCCTAAATTATTGGGCCCAAAATTCAGAAGCATCTGCAACCTTGCTTTAACAGTGTGGGAAATATCCTCTATTACCTGGAATTTCCCTGGACCTTTGGAATATACAAGAGAAGTATGAGATGTGGTCTTCCCTTGGCTATATTTATTTCTCTCTTCTATGGAATACCAATGATTTTCACTAAGACTTTAGTTTTTTGCTTTCTTTCTTTCTTTTTTTCTTTTCTTTTCTTTTTTTTTTTTTTTGAGACAGAGTCTTGCTCTGTCACCAGGCTGAGATGCAGTGGTACAACCTTGGTTCACTGCAACCCCTGCCTCCCAGGTTCAAGAGATTCTCCTGCCTCAGTCTCCCGAGTAGCTGGGACTACAGGCATGTGCCACCACGCCTGGCTAATTTTTGTGTTTTTAGTAGAGACAGGGTTTCATCATGTTGGCCAGAATGGTCTCGATATCTTGACCTCATGATCTGCCCGCCTCGGCCTCCCAAAGTGCTGGGACTACAGGCATGAGCCACCATACCCGGCCGACTTTTACCTTCTTATATCCACAATACATGTTTTATGAAGATTTTGCTAATAGCTCTGTTTAGAAAGAATAAATATGAGCTATGGTTTAGGTTTTATGCCCCGGACTTACTGTTCCTATGATTTCTATTTTGAGATTAAATCCTCATGTAAATAGAAAAATACTTATTACTTATAAAAGCAAATTAGTTATTAGTTTGAGTTTTTGACACTGAAGCACACATTTTTGACTTCATCTTTGTCTGTCCCCATCAGTGCTGCTCACTGTCTCCCAGTATGACCTGGCCATGCCCCTGCACTTACCCTCGTCCTGCTCAACCATCTCCATGCGCTGTTCAATTCCATCAGTGATTCAGGCTCCTCCCAAGGCTCCCTGAAATGGGTACAGGGACATTCAAGCACAAATCAGACACATTCCAGGCACAAAAGCAGCCCATACTGTAAAGCAGGCAGCTGTGTTCCTGCTTCCCTGAAGTTGGCAGTGATGTCCTAGGACAGGAAGAAACACTTTCCCTTGTTAGGGGGTCTCTTCTTTGTGTCTCAGGGCCTCTGATCTAGTGAACACAACTGTCCTGAATGTGAACGAACTTGCTAAATTCCTGGTTTCTTGCTAGGTGGCTAGAACACATTTATAAGACTTCCTTACCTACCCATGTTTGCTGAAGTCTGAATTCTTACCAGTATGATTCCTTTTCTTGTAAGGGGTAGCTTAGGGAAGATTGGCCCCATTGCCATGCAAAGAGAGGTAAAGTGAATTTCTACTCAAAGCAACCTTGAATTTGAAACTAGGTCTTCCACTGTTTCAAAGCTGGCCTGTAGGTCCAACTGTGCACATATTTGGACATCATATCTTCATCAGAATCCTCAGGCATGTGTCCTCAAGGTCTTGTGTGTCTGCTGTACTCAGGATAAAGTTATTTCTCATTATGGTAAGTTGTAATTAATTTGTCAGAATGTAATTCATTATCAAGATAAAGTTATTTATCATCATGGCAAGGATAAAAA
>NW_022446758.1:0-2317 GCF_009761245.1 Sapajus apella | reverse complement strand
GGTGTTGCACTGGAAGTCACACCCAGAAGAGGGCCTGGGAGGAGCCGGCCTGGGGCCTCGACTCTCACCCGCCCACTGCCTCTGGTCAAGTGGGCCTGGAGGGGGTCCAGGAACTCACCTGCGCAAAAGCAGCTCCTGCGCAGTGGGAAGACAGGGCCCCTTCCAGCCCCTGTCCCCAGGCCTCCAGCCAAGAGCCGTGTGCCGTGTACCATGTGCCTGGCCAATCTCAAGGCTTCTCTGAGCCACTTCTCCATCTGGGACATAAACATGCATCCCAGTGATGGGAGGGTCCCTGACATCAGGTCAGATATGTACTAACAAAAATTAAAGACAGGGGTTAAATGTTAGCACTATAGGTCTGAACCCTGCTGAACTATTTTTGCCGAAACACTCTTCTATGTGCCTGTATCTTTTTTCTTTTCATCCACTTCCCAGTGGAAATCATGGGTGGTCTCACCCCCCTCCCACGAATGAGGTGGATAGTTCCTGGCCCAACATGCCTGCAACGGAAGTGAAAATGCTTTTCACATACATACAGCATAGTGCAATCTCCTAAACCATGTTAGTAGTTTTAACTCCTGTTTAGAAATAGGGCAAGAGTATAACTAAATTATTGACAATTTTAGGTAGGTGACTGTTTCTCACCCTGTGTCACCAGCATCCCTCTGGCCACATGCAGATGGGGAAACTGAGGTGCAGGGAGGCTCTTACTCGCCAGCAGCGCCTAGTTGGGGGCCCTGGGCTGGTGGGCATCTGCCCTGCCCCCAAGTGCATTCCATGGCAACTGCCCACTGGACTGAGGGTTGTCCTGGGCTGTGTCAACTGGGGAGCCAGAAGAGCTCCCCAGCCCCCGCTGGCCTGGGCTCCTCTGGCAGGGTGTGGGAGTCCTTGGGGACGAGGTTCTCTAGAGCCAGCTGAGTGGGCGCAGCACGGCTGGGAGGACTGACCTTGGGCGCCTTCCTGGGCTGGAGGCTGAGCACCTGCCCCTCAACCCCCATCCCCCACCCCACGCAGTGCCATCCACTTGTGCAACAACGCCGTCCAGAAGCACCTGAAGAACGACTTGGGCCGCAGCCCTCTGCTGCCAGCACACAACATGTGGACCAGCAGGACCTGTAGCGCTGCAGTCACGGCGCCACATGGGGCAGCGTCATCTACCCGTCCATGAAGGCGGCCATCGCCCATGTCATGATGGTGGCGCAGGATCAGGTGGAGCCTCGTAAGAACAGCTTTGAGCTCTATGGGGCCGACTTTGTGCTCGGGAGGGACTTCAGGCCCTGGCTGATCGAGATCAACTCCAGCCCCACCATGCACCCGTCCACGCCTGTCACAGCCCAGCTGTGCGCAAAGGTGCAGGAGGATGCCATCAAGGTGGCCGTGGACCGCAGCTGTGACACTGGCAACTTCGAGCTCCTGTGGAAGCAGGTGAGCCTTGCCCACCCCTTCCCGGGTAGTGGGTGCCATCTTCTGGGGGGTTTGGTGGCAGCCCCCTGTGTGGGCACTTTGCCACCTGATTACTCAGCGAGGGTGGAGCCGCAGGCCGCCAGACCCAGAGGGTCCATGGAGGATGCCGATCCCACTCCGTGACTCCTGCTCCGTGACCCAGGCCTGCCCTGCCCTCCTGTGAGACTCGGTGCCTCATTGGCACTGAGGAAGGGGCTGCTACAGGCATCCAGGTGTGCAGGGTGGCCCCGCTTGCTAGGCTCAGAGCTCCGTCCAGCTTTCCTCCCTCGTTCCCAGCCCCACCCAGCCCTGACTGATGTTTGAGGTGGGGGCTCCATGCCAGCAGCCTCCAGGCCCACCGTGCTGCTCCTTCGCTTTGACCTGCAGTGTCTTCCACTCTGAGGGTCTTTTGGGGGCCTCCTTCTCCCTTTGGGACCTTCCTGGGGGGTGAGGCCTGTGCCTGGAGACGTGCTGGAGCCATCGGGAAGTGTGGCCAATGCCTCTCTCTTGAGGCCTCTTTGTGGCTAAACTGGAGAAAAGGGCAGCCCAGTCCTTGGGTGTGGGGCCCCCTGGATCGCCCCTCAAGCCTCAGGAAGCCTGGGCTCCCTGTAGGAGCCTGGAAGCCTCCTGAGGGTCTGCGTGGGACCCCAGGTGTACACTCCTGAGTCCTGCACAGACCCCTCCTGCACGGACTCCACCGTCCCGGCCACATCCCAGCACCCGCAACCTGTGCCTTCCCCTCAGCCTGCGGTCGAGCTGCCCCCATTCAGCGGGTCTGACCTCTGTGTGGCGGGCATCAGTGTGAGGAGGGCAAGGAGGCTGGTGCTGCCCATCTGCAACCTCAAGGCCTCAGCCTCGCTATGGGATGCACAGC
>NW_022446757.1:996-2317 GCF_009761245.1 Sapajus apella | reverse complement strand
CATTGATAGACTGAACTAGGAAAATGTGGCACACATACACCATGGAATACTACACAGACATAAAAAACAATGAGTTCATGTCCTTCATGGGGACATGGAGGAATCTAGAAACCATCATTCTCTACAAACTGACACAAGAGCAGAAAACCAAACACCGTATGTTATCATTCATAGGCAGATGTTGAACAATTAGAATATGTGAACCCAGGGAGGGGAGCATCACACACTGTGGTCAGTGGGGGAGGCTCAAGGAGGGACAGCGGGGGTAGGCAGGGTAAGGAGGGATAATCAGGGGAGAAATACCAGATATATGTGATGTGGGGATGAAAGCAGCGAACCACCTTGCCTTGTATGTACCTATGCAACAATCCTGCATGATCTGCCCAGGTACCCCAGAACCTAAATTACAATTAAAACAAAGTTGCATCTAGACAAAAAAAAATGTGTAAGAGTGGCCATATTTATATCAGACAAAATACACTTCTAGAAAAAAAAATTTGTCCCAAGAGACAAAGAAGATCACTCTGTAATAATAAGAGGATAATTTTTCAAAAAGATGTAACAATTAAAAATATATGCACCCAACTTTGGAGCACATAAATGTATCAACATATGTGAAGAGAACTTTAGAAAAAAACAGAAAAATATGAAAATAGTAGAGGACTTTGTTACAATAGATTATTCAGACAGAAAGCTAAAAAGAAAATGATATGTTTGCATAGCCCTATAGAACAGTTGCACCTACCGGACATATATAGAATATTTCATGTAACAGTATGAGAATACACATTCTTATCAAGCACAAATGGAACATTATCCATAATAGATCATATGTTGGGCCAAAATAAAACAAAGTCTTTTCAAATTTAAAAATATTAAAATTGTATCCACTTTTTTGTTTGTTTTTGTTTTGAGACAGAGTCTCACTATATCACCCAGGCTGGAGTGCAAGGGTGAGATCTCAGTTCACTTCAACCTCCACCCAGGTTCAAGCAATTGTCCTGCCTCAGCCTCCCAAGTAGCTAAAATTATAGGCACACACCACCATACCAAGTTAATTTTGTATTTTTAGTAAAGACAAGGTTTCATCATGTTGGTCAGGCTGGTCTAAAACTCCTGACCTCAGGTAATCCACCTGCCTTGGCCTCCCAAAGTGCTGGGATTACAGGCATGAGCTACCATGTCCCGATGTTTCACCTTTTAAAATTACAATTTAATAAAACTACAAATCAATAGCCAAAGAAAAATTTGAAGCTCACAAATACGTGGACAGTAAACAACATGTTCCTGGACATCCAACGAGTCAAAGAGAAAAAGCAAA
>NW_022446757.1:0-986 GCF_009761245.1 Sapajus apella | reverse complement strand
AAATGCCAACTGGAAAAAATGTATAGGGCACAGAAAAGTGGGAGAGAAAGACAGGGTGGGCAGTGAGTCCTGATGATTAGCTACAATTAAGAAAACTCCCTAGTTCTCTGTGTTCTGTAGGAAGAGCTTGCTGCAAAGAAATACCCTTACCATTATGACCTATTTTAGACATGCCCTCTTTTAGATATCACAGATTCACAGACTCTCCATTCCTATTGTTCTTCATAAATAAATTTGTCTTCAGGGTTCAGAAGAAAATACTTGTTAAGCAAACTTGGCTTAAGTTTCTCTCTTTCCCCCAGACCCCTGAAGTCTGCTTCACATCCAGTGTGAGCAAATATACAACCCCGCTTCTTATCGCTCCCAAGAGCTGACTTCAGGATGCGACATTCTCAAATCTTGTGTTGATTTTGCCACCTTCCACTCTTCCCTTTTTCTCCCCCCTTCTTTCTCAGCTA
This sequence comes from Sapajus apella, assembly GCF_009761245.1. Lineage (NCBI taxonomy): Eukaryota > Metazoa > Chordata > Mammalia > Primates > Cebidae > Sapajus > Sapajus apella. Next base: position 528 of record NW_022446757.1, on the reverse strand, counting down.
ACTTCCTCCTCCATATGAATGAGAGCCCTTTTCAGTCTACCTTTTGGACATTTGAAGATACTATGTTTAGTGCTTGCAACACTACTTTATTTTATTATTTTTGAGGCAAAGTCTCAATCTGTCACCCAGGCTGGAGTGCAGTTGTGTGATATCAGCTCACTGCAACCTCTTCCTCCTGGCTTCAAGCAGTTCTCTTGTCTGCCCCTCCTAAGTAAGTAGCTGCCATCACACCCAGCTACTTTTTTGTATTCTTAGTAGAGGCAAGTTTTCACCCTGTTGACCAAGCTGGTCTTGAACTCCTGACCTCAAGTAATCCACCCACCTTGTCCTCCCAAAGTGCTGGGATTACAGGGGTGAGCCACCAGGCCAGGCCACATTACTTGAGAATAAAGTTACTTTTTACCTACATCTAAATTTATTTTATTTGATACTATGTAAAAACAGCCCCAAAACAATAGCAATTACATCCTGATAGAGGACATCACAACCCTCCTCCCATCTCAATTCTCACTGCATTTGCCCATGGAT
>NW_022446756.1:0-2318 GCF_009761245.1 Sapajus apella | reverse complement strand
CAAATGCAGCTTTTAGAAGAAAAGTCTTTCTAAGAAGCTGAAGCTAAACATAGATGCAACTTCCTAAGGTGAGTGAACACAAAGCAGAGCACTTTGAACGAGATGTTTCTCCTGTGTTTTAAACGCAGTCTTACTTCCAGTTCTTATATGCCTGTATATGGCTGGAAATATCTGTTTCCAGATTCTTAAAAGAAAGCCTTTCTGAACTGCCGCACACACACATCGGTTTAACTCTGTAAGTTGATTCTACAGCTTAACAACCATTCTGCTAGATAGCTGCGTTTTTGTTTTAGACCAAGATATTTCTCATTACAGCCTACAGTCACCGTCACGCTGGAATATCCAAAAGCAGCTTTTAGAAGAAACATGTTTCTAACTCGCTGAATCTGAACATAGAGCCAACTTGCTAAAGTGAGTGAACACAAAGCAGAGTAGTTTGAACTAGACGTTTCTCCTGTAATTTAAACACAGTCTTCCTACTGCTTCTCATTCGCCGGTATATGACTGAAAATATCTGTTTCCAGATTCTCCAAAGAAAGCATTTCTGACCTTCTGCAAACACACATCAGTTTAACTCTGTAAGTTGATTGTACAGCTTAACATGAATTGTGTTAGATAGCTGCGTTTTTGTTGTATAGCAAGATATTTCTCATTACAGCCTGTACTCTCAGTCACTCTGGAATATCCAAAAGAACTTTTAGAAGAAATGTGTTTCTAACTCGCTGATTCTAAACATAGATGCAAATTCCTAAGGTGAGCGAACACCAAGCAGAGCAGTTTGAACGAGATGTTTCTCTGTGATTTAAACGCAGTCTTACTGCCCGTTCTTATATGCCTGTATATGGCTGGAAATAGATGTTTCCAGATTCTCCAAAGAAACGATTTCTGAACTGCTGCACACACACATCAGTTTAACTCTGTAACTTGATTGTACAGATTGACAACCATTCTGCTAGATAGCTGGGTTTTTGTTTTAGAGCAAGATATTTCTTATTACATCCTATAGTTCAGTCACTCCAGAATATACAAACGCAGATTTTAGAAGAACTGTGTTTGTAACTCGTTGAATTGAAACACAGATGCAACTTCCTTAGGTGAGGGAACACGAAGCAGAGCAGTTTGAACTCGACGTCTCTCCTGTGTTTTAAAGGCAGTCTTACTGCTAGTTCTCATATGCCTGTATATGGATGGAAATATCTGCTTCCAGATTCTAAAATGAAAGCATTTCTGAACTGCTGCACACACACATCAGTTTAACTCTGTAAGTTGACTGTATAGCTTCACAACCATTCTGCTAGATAGCTGCGTTTTTCTTTTAGAGCAAGATATTTCTCAGTACAGCCTTCAGTCTCATTCACTTGGAATATCCAAACTCAGCATTTAGAAGAAACGGTTTTCTAACTCTTTGAGTCTAAACATAGATGCAACATCCTAAGGTGAGTGAACACAAAACAGAGCAGTTTGAAAGAGATGTTTCTCCTGTGTTTTAAACGCAGTCTTACTGCCACATCTTATATGCCTGCATATTGCTGGAAATATCTGTTTCCAGATTCTCTAAAGAAACGATTTCTGAACTGCTGCACACACACATCAGTTTAACTCTGTAAGTTGATTGTAGAGATTGACAACCATTCTGCTAGATAGCTGCGTTTTTGTTTTAAAGCAAGATATTTCTCATTACAGCCTATAGTCTAATTCACTCTGGAATATCCAAACGCAGATTATAAAAGAAACGTCTTTCTAACTCGCTGAATCGAAACATAGAGGAAACCTCATAAGGTGAACGAACACAAAGCAGAGCAGTTTGAAAGAGACGTTTCTCCCGTGTTTTAAACTCAGTGTTGCTTCTAGTTCTTATGTGCCTGTATACGGCCGGAAATATCTGTTTCCAGATTCTCCAAAGAAAGGCTTTCTGACCTGCTGCACACACACATTAGTTTAACTCTGTAAATTGATTCTACAGCTTAACAACCATTCTCCTAGAGAGCTGCGTTTTTGTTTTAGAGCAATATATTTCTCATTACTGACTATAGTCTCAGTCACTGTGGAATATCAAAATGCAGCTTTTAGAAGAAGCTTGTTTCTTACTCACTGAATCTAAACATAGATGCAACTTCCTAAGGTGAACGAAAACAAAGCAGAGCAGTTTGAAACAGACGTTTCTCTTGTGTTTTTACCGCAGTCTTCCTGTTAGATCTCATATGCCTGTATATGGCTGGAAATATCTGTTTCCATATTCTCCGAAGAAAAGATTTCTGAGCTGCTGCACACACACATCAGTTTAACTCTGTAAGTTGATTGTACAGCTTAACAACCAT
>NW_022446755.1:0-2318 GCF_009761245.1 Sapajus apella | reverse complement strand
AAAACGTTTCTTCTAAAAGCTTGCGTTTGGATTTTCCTCAGTGAATGATAGTATAGGATTTAAAGAGAAATATCTGGCTCTATAACAAAACCGGAGTTATGTAGCAGAAAGATGGTCAAGGTGTATATTCAACTTACAGAGTTAACGAGATGTGTGAATGTAGCAGTTCAGAAATGCTTTCTTTGGAGAATCTGTAAAGAGATATTTTCAGCCATATACAGGCTCATAAGAGTCAGCGGTAAGATCGCGTGTAAACCACAGGAGAAACGTCTGTTTTAAACTTCTCTGCTGTGCGTTCGTTCAACTTAGGAAGTTGCATCTATGTTTAGTTCAGCTAGTAAGAAACACGTTTCTTCTAAAAGCTTCGTTTGGATATTCCTGAGTCCATGGGAGTACAGGAAGTAATGAGAAATATCTGGCTCTAAAACAAAAACGGGGCTATGTAGCAAAATAATTATAAAGGTGTATATTCAACTTACAGAGTTAAACAGATGTGTGAATGTAGCAGTTGAGAAACCCTTTCTTTGGAGAGTTTGGAAAGAGATATTTAAAGATATACAGAGGCTCTTAAGAATTAGCGGTAAGATCCTATCTAAACCACAGGAGAAAGATCTGTTTCAAACTTTTCTGCTGTGTGTTCGTTCACCGTAGGAAGTTGCATCCATGTTTAGATTCAGCGGGTTAGAAACACTTTTCTTCTAAAAACTGCGTTTGGATATTCCTGAGACATGGGAGTATACGATGTAATGAGAAATATCTGGGTCTAAAACAAAATAGGAACTATGTAGCAGAAAGATTGTCAAGGTGTATATTCAACTTACAGAGTTAAACAGATGTGTGAATGGAGCAGTTGAGAAACACTTTCTTTGGAGAACCTGGAAAGAGTTATTTCCAGCCATAAACAGCCTCAAAAGAATTAGGGGTATGATCGAATCTAAACCACAGGAGAAACGTTTCTTTCAAACTTCTCTGCTGTGTGTTCGTTCACCTTAGGAAGTTGCATCCATGATTAGACTCAGCGAGTTAGAAACACGTTTCTTCCAAAAGCTGCGTTTGGATATTCCTGAGTGAATAGGACTACAACATGTAAAGAGAAATATCTGGCTGTAAAACAAAAACGGAGCTATATAGCAGAATGATTGTCAAGGTGTATGTTCAACTTAGCGAGTTAGACAAATGTGTGAATGTAGCAGTTCAGAAACCCTTTCTTTGTAGAATCTGGAAAGAGATATTTCCAGCCATATACAGGCTCATAAGAATTAGCGGTAAGATCGCGTCTAAACTAGGGGAAAAACGTCTGTTTTAAACTTCTCTGCTGTGTGTTCATTCACCTTAGGTAGTTGCAACTATGTTTAGATTCAGCGAGTTAGATACACGTTTCTTCTAAAAGGTGAGTTTGGATATTCCTAAGTGAATGGGAGTGTAGGATGTAATGAGAAATATCTGGCTCTAAAACAAAAAAAGGAGCTATGTAGCAGAGTGATGGTCAAGGTGTATATTCAACTTACAGGGTTAAACTGATGTGTGAATGTAGCCGATGAGAAACCCTTTCTTTGGAGAATCTGGAAAGAGATATTTCCAGCCATATGCAGGCTCATAAGAATTTTTGCTAAGATCGATCTAAACCACAGGAGAAACGTCTGTTTCAAACTTCTCTGCTGTGTGTTCATTCACTTTAGGAAGTTGCATCTATGTTTATATTCAGTGGGTTAGAAACACGTTTCTTCTAAAAGGTGCGTTTGCATATTCCTGAGTGAATGAGAGTATAGGATATAATGAGCAATATCTGGCTCTAAAACAAAAACGGGGCTTTGTAGCAGAATGATTGTCAACATCTATATTCACCTTAAAGAATTAAACAGATGTGTGAATGTATGAGTTGAGAAACCCTTTCTCTGGAGAGTTTGGTAACTGATATTTCCATCCATATACAGGCTCATAAGAATTATGGGTGAGATCGTATCTAAACCACAGGAGAAACGTGATGTAATCAGAAATATGTGGCTCTAAAACAAAAACGGAGCTTTGTAGCAGAATGATTGTCTACGTTTATATTCAACTTACGGAGTTAAACATATGTGTGAATTTAGCAGTTCATAAACCGTTTCTTTGGAGAATCCGGAAGGAAATATTTCCAGCCATATACAGGCTCTTAAGAATTAGCAGTAAGATCGTGTCTAAACCACAGGAGAAACGTCTCTTTCAAACTTCTCTGCTGTGTGTTCGTTCACCTTAGGAAGATGCATCTATGATTAGATTCACCGAGTTTTAAACAGGTTTCTTCTAAAAGCTGCGTTTGGATATTCCTGAGTCAATGG
>NW_022446754.1:0-2318 GCF_009761245.1 Sapajus apella | reverse complement strand
AGGCCAACTCAGCATGTAGTCAGAATCAGTGCAGGTCTGGACTGGGCTAGGCTGGAGCCAGGAATGGGGTGAATCTGAGCAATTTCAAGTGACTCGGTGAGATGGAAAGGAAACATTCAATTAACCAGTCTCCCCAGAAAAGGACAGGCTGCAGAACTCAAACTGAACCACAAATTCCATCCTGAGCCAATCTCTGTTGCTGAAAACTTTACAGAGGTACAAGTAAGAAAGAAAATCCCAACTATATCACCTGACCAAGAAAGCTACCATAACAAAAGTTTCTATGACTACATATCACGTTGTGACCTAACATAAGCAGTGAACTCATTACCCACAGAAATCAGACGACAGAACTCAGGGAAACCTAACAGCAGATCTCCCTTTGCTGCTGCTGGTCTCTGTGTTCATTTGTTTTCGTTGCAATCTGTGCTTTAAAGTCTGTAAGCTTGTGTATTATCCCACTACAATGAGACTCAGGGAAATAAGGTAGAGAGAATACAAGATGACACAGACAAATGTGGACACAACTGAGGGGGATTTTACAGTCTAGACAGAATTAGTATCTAATCACTTAGAAAACACTTTGTAAGCTGATGTGGTCAACTGGATCATGGGCTCCTACCTGGAGTTTCTCTCCATGCTTCTTACTTTTTCCAGGAAGTTATCAAAGTCACTAAGATGCTTTGAATTAGAGAAAAACTGAAAAACTGTTATATATAAATTAATCTCTCCCTAATTACCATTAGACTTCTGCTCTTTAACATTCTATTGACTAAACTTTGGCTGAAATTGGTGATGTCTCATTTACATAATCAAGTATATATTGCCAATAACCAACTTTTTAGAGACTAACCACGACTATTTTTTACAGCAGAGGACAAGCTGAAAGTAAACATTCAAAATATATTAGGAAATTTTTGTTTTTAAAGTTCTGCTCTATAAAATACTTATGCTCTAAAACTATCAAAACCTATTTGTTCACCCATGTCAAGAGTAATTTTTAAAATGGTATTGATTTTTAAACTGACAATTCCAAAGCCAGTTTAAAGAACGCTAGTGCCATGTTCAAAAGAAAATGGCTGAAGAAAAGTACACAAAACAACAACACTGTACTTTGAACTCTCAGGATTTAGATGAATGGACGGAGATACACAATCTTGAACAAATGGCATTTATTATGTAACTCTTACTTAAGTAGAGACCCGTGGTATTAAGAGGGCTAACAGTGAGGAGTGAGACAAAACAAAGTTTCAAATTCCTCCCACCAAGAACTTTCTGGATTAGTAAGTACTTTCTAAAGTCTTTAAAACGCGCTTAAAAAAATGTTTTCCAAACTATGACCAGGTGAGCAATTTATTTCTTTTTACATATATTTCTGTGTGTGTGTGTGTGTGACGGAGTCTCGCTCTGTCACCTGGGCTGGAGTGCAGTGGCGCATGATCTCAGCTCTCCGCAACCTCTACCTCCCAGGTTTCAGCAATTCTCCTGCCTCAGCCTCCCAAGTGGCTGGGATTACAGTCACAGGCCACCATGCCCAGATAATTTTTGTATTTTTAGTAGAGACAGAGTTTCACCATGTTGATCAGGCTGGTCTTGAACTCCTGACCTCAAGTGATCTGCCTACCTCGGCCTCCCAAAGTGCTGGGGTTACAGGTGTGAGCTGCTGCACCCAGCCAAGTAAGCAGTAAGGTAGGTCCAGCTAACCCTGCAGTATGTGATGACCCCATCCACAGGTGTACACATCTTCCCCATGTGGCTAGCCAGCCACCCCACTACTCCAAAGAATGTGAGGGTTTCAAGACCATCAGCCATCAGGGCAGCACAAAGTCAACAAGCTCCATGGATGCATGGCCCAACAACTTAAAAACTAAGCCTTCAGCAGCATTAACCAAGTTGAATGTAAACAGGAGAAAAAGGCAATCCCTGCATTCCTACTTTTCCCAATCATAAACGATAGCAAAAACACACTATAAAATCTACTTCAATTGTAGGTGTTCATCTCACACCATAAAGAAACTACTTTTTGTTGTGTTCCAGTGAAATCAGAAGAGCAACATGTAAGTTTAAAAATTCTCGTAGGCTGGGCACAGTGGCTCACATGGGTGATTCCAGCCTAAGCAACATAGCAAAACCTCGTCTGTACTAAAAATACAAAAACTTAGCCAGGAATGGTGGTGCACGCCTGTAGTCCCAGCTACTTGGGAGGATCGCTTGTGCCTGGGAGGTCAAAGCTGCAGCCAACAGTGATCACACCACTGCATTCCAGCCTGTGTGAACAGAGTAAGATCCTGTCTCAAAAAAGAAAAGAAAAGAAAAGA
>NW_022446753.1:0-2319 GCF_009761245.1 Sapajus apella | reverse complement strand
GGCGGCCAGGAGCGGCGGCGCGATCCCAGCTGGCAGAGGCTGCGGCGGCCAGAAGCGGCGGCGCGGGACCAGATGGCCAAAGCGGCGGCGTCCAGAAACGGGAGCGCGGGACCAGCCGGCAGAAGTGCAGATGAGAAGAGGACTCAGAACAGCTGCCCGAGCAGAAGCCAAGTCCCAGAGTTCCCAGCCTTGGGGGCTACCCTCTGGAGTGGGGGACCTCACAGTGAGGACTGAGCGGGGTGGGGGGCGTGGCCTCTTGAATCTGGCGGGGAGGCGAGGGCTGAAGACTTGGGGTGGAGTCTTAGGTCCCAGGAGAAGGCTCTCCCTTAGAGGCCGGGGCTGAAGCCAGGGGCCCTGGGGTACCAGTGTCCAAGACAGATTCTGCCCCCCTTTGCCAGCCCAGCCAGCTTTCCAGGGCCCTTGTCTACTGTCCCGGCCTCACGAATGCCTGAAGGGGGTGCACACAGGCGATGCCTTGATCCCGCTGGCCTGGAGCTATTTCTGCTCCAGTGGCCGCCCTGTGGGGAACCCCATTAGGGTGTTCTGAGACTCCAAAGACCTCAAGGTTTCTGAATGCTTTCTTTGGAAACCTAGAAACTCCACAAGTGTCTGGCCACAGTCTCACGGCCCCGGGTGATGGAAAGTCTCTGGGCTGCTGTCCGTAAAGGGAGCCCTGTTTTTCCAGGAGGGAGCGTGTCCGCTTGCTCCTGCTGTGAGGAGCGGCATTCTCTCCTCTGTTCTTCTTTGGGGCTGGAGCTGCAGGGTCGGCCAGGAGCCGCTGCCACAGGGCACCCTGCAAACTTGCCCCACTCACGTCCACAGTCTCCAGTGAGAGCTGTCAATGCACAGCCAGATGCTGGCTGGGCAAGTACTTGCGTTCCTCCGCCTGACCTGGGGCACCTTCCAGAGCCTGGCCATCCCCAGGATTAAGGAATGTGGCCTCTCCTGTTAGGTAAGCTCCCGCCTCCTCCTAGGCCCCTACACTGTGGCAGATAAGGCCCTGGTTTCTCCTCAGGTAGATATGGCCTGATGCTCTCAGCACATGGACAGGGACAGGTGAGGGGTTGGAGGGCCTGGGGGCCCCTGGTGGAGCTGGTGAAAGGAGGCTGGGAGACCTGGTCTGACCCTGCCAAACTGCTCTGGGAAGTATTTGCTGGAAGCTCAAGGCAGGGTGAGCCCACCTCCAACCCACCTGTGACCTCCAAGGAGGCTGTTAGAATCTAGGGCAGTGCTCAAGCCCATTCTGGGCTACCCACCCCACCCACCCAGGCTGCTCTGAGCCATCGGGAGCTGGTGGCGGCACACAGACTTGGGTAGACACCTGCTGAGGAGACACTTGGGGAACAGGGAACAGCCTGAGAGCGAGATGCTGGCAGTGGAGGTGCCTGGGGGGTGGGGTGGGGGTGCTCCCACTTCAGGGCCGGCTGACTCAGTCTTACAAGAGAGGGCGTTTCATCACCTGCAGCAAGAAGTGTGACAGCTGTCCCAGGAAGGGGCGCCAGTGCCCAAGGCTGGCCGAGGCACAGTGGGGACACAGGTGTGGAAAGAGCCTGGAGGGGGTCCCAGGAAGGGGGAACTCACTGAGGACGTGCTGGGTGCACCATTCCTGGCATGGAGACAGCAGACAGCAAGATGTGCCTTTAGGGCGGTGGCCTGGTCACCTCAGGGGACTCAGGACACCCAGCAGCTCCACAGGGCCTGAGATGGGTCCAGCAGTGGGCTCAGGGAGGGGAGGGAGTGGTGGGTGTGGGTGCCACAGGCAGGCTCAGATTCACGGGGCATTCTTGGCACAAGGAAGAAAGCAGGCTGGGATGCATGGGAGCCGGTGGGAGCAGTCGAGATGGGGGATTCAGGTGGGAGAGGTGTTAGCTGGATTCCCTCCTGCAGGGGAGATGGAAAACAGGGAGGGACAGGACTGGGGGGCCTGGCTGCGGGGGGGGGGGGGGGGGGGGGGGGGGGGGGGGGAAGAGAAGTGAGAGTTGAGACTCAGAGGTGATGTTTGCCTGTCAGTGGATGGAGGAAATGGTTCCTGAGTTGGGAGACCTGGGGGAGGCAGCCTTGAACCATGAGCAGGAGAACCTTGCGGAGGCAGCTGCGGGGTGTGCCTCCCAGTCCAGGGGAGTGATAGGGCTGTCCCACATTGCTACAGGCAGGGTGAACCTGGCGAGCAGGTGGGGGCTGAGGCAGGCAGAAGAGGTGAGGAAGGAGGGGACCCTGAGCCCACTGAGTGGCCACCCGGATGCTTGGGCAGCAAGCTTACAGTCCTCGAGGCCACTGCACCTGAGGGTCTGTGGGCAGGTTTGCCCGGGAGAGCACCGC